>NW_025335402.1:107742-136329 GCF_004798865.1 Varanus komodoensis | reverse complement strand
CTATTGATGCCCAAGTGAGCTAAAGGTGGGCTATTGATACCCAAGTGTTGACTTTTTCAAACCACAGCTGTTTCAGGCTTGTATTTCTCAGACCCTGGTTTGCAACCTGCATTGCTCCATCATTGCACCGAGATCCAGTAATTTTTGTGCATCCGTGGCTGTTCTGCTAATGTTTGCTGCTTTTGCAGTCCTTAATTTGCTGATCAGAGAATATTCTTCTTCCCTGGGTGCCTGGGAATTTCATTTCAGCTCAGTTTTTAGCCGAACTTGCCCCACTCTGCATCAATATCTGCCATATTTGGGACAAAAAGGACTCAACATTAACAAAAACAAAGTCATGTGTGAGAATCTTTTTATTTATTTTCATTTGTGACACAACAGTTACAGGAAACCACAGTAAAAAGGGGTATTCAGAACATGAAATCTATTAATATTTACTAATATCTGTCTCTCCTTTGGTATGGGGAAAACAAAAGAGAGAGAAAAGAGAAATTGGAAGAGATCAACCTGCTATGGTCTGTGGCTCTTAAAAGTCAGATCGTTTCCCTAAATCTTCAGCCATGTGAATTATGAATTAGGTTTAATTCATAATTGTCTTATTAGTTAAGAGTTCTTCATTGCTGAAATATATCATGTATTGACCATGTATTCTGTAGTAACTTGGATATTTTTATTCTTACACATCTACGCAGGAGTGGATGAAACTCAGTTTCTTAAATTCACTTCATCCTCATCTAGACATTTCTTTTTTCTAAGTTATGCATGGAAATATGAACGTTTCTCCAAATGCATGCATTTTCTGCACTTTAGCCTAATAAACACCTGTGTGCACTGTATATGCAAATGTGGTTCTTAATGTAATGCATTTTTCCACTTCTGTATGCATTGATGCATTGATGTTGGCGTTCTGCAGATCCTTTGGGACCAGAGTGGCTTAATCATTATCTATGATTATCTATCCCCATCTATGGAATGCACTCCCCAGAGAGGTCCGCCTGGCGCCATCGTTATTTGTTTTTCGGCACCACGCTAAGACCTTTTTATTTAAAACGTAGTTTAATCATTAATTTACTGGTTATTTATAGGATTTTAAATCTTTTAAGCTGAGATGCATCGGGTTTTAATATTTTTATTGTATAATTTGTTCTTGTTGTGAGCTGCCCCAAGGCTTTGTTGCAATGGGGGTGGCATAAAAAATGTTTTAAATAAATAAATAAATAAATAAATCATTAGACTGCCGGACTGGGGCTTTATTCCTCACTCAGCTAGGATGCTCACAGCATGCATCTGTGCCGGTCACTGACTCTCAGCCCGACCTACAGGGTTGTCATAAGAATAAACTGGAGGCGAGGATTAGGGAAGCTGCCACAGGTCCCTTTCAGGGCAGAAAAAATGTGGAAAGCAAATACAGTAAATTCATAAGTCAGCACCATGCTTCATCTGCTCTGTTGCAATTACAGGGCCAATAAAACAGTATCAGCAGATCAGATGTAGTTCTATTTTCTTTAGTTATGTTTAGTAAACAAAGGTAATTATATCTACAACTATTGACTTGAAATTAAAGGGCTGGGTCTGAATCACTAATCACAGGAACACATTGCAAATTTAAATCACATTTTTAATTACATTTTTAAAAGATGTTTATTTCCCATTTGCCCATGGAGCACACAGTATTACTTCAGGTACTGACTCTCAGGCAAACCTACCTCACAGGTTGTTGTGAGGAACAAAGGGAGAGAAGGATTATGGAAGCCCCCTTGGGTTCCTTCCCGGAAAAAGGCACAACAATGCTATTTTCACCAAAAATATTTGGAATGTAATGGGTGACTCTGTAGCCCTCTACCCCAAGAAAATTTGCCCGCCTGTTTCTAGCACTATGGCAAAACTATGATGGGAGAAACATTTTCTGCACAAGTGTATCACCTCATCAAATAACACCATCTGGCATGGTGTTATTCAGAACCCCCTTGGAATTTCTCAGGACAGATGGGGCTTCCAGACTTTGGGCATCTTCCTGTGGACCTATGACATGCCAGTCCCGCCATTTTGACATTAACCTAATGGACAGCCGTTCCCA
The DNA here is from genome assembly GCF_004798865.1 of Varanus komodoensis. NCBI lineage: Eukaryota > Metazoa > Chordata > Lepidosauria > Squamata > Varanidae > Varanus > Varanus komodoensis. Next base: position 134,252 of record NW_025335402.1, on the reverse strand, counting down.
ACAAGACACCATCAAGGAGTACGGTCTCCTCCTTGGTTCCCACAGGCACAGCATTCTGGTCCGATGCAATGACAGCCCCTCCCCGCAGTCCTACCAGTGTGGAAGGGTTGGGTATCATAACTTCCTTGAGCAGACTGAGAAGCTAAGTGAAGCAAAGCAAGGGGAGGGGAGGGGAGGCAGAATGAAGCAAGGGGGAGGGAAATGAGGCGAGGCAAAGCAAGGGGAGGGGAGGGGAAGAAGAGCAGAGCAAACCAAGGCAAAAGTGGAGACAAGCAAGTGGAAGCGAAGCGAGGCAAACGTGAGGCAAAGCAGAGCGAAGCGAGGCGAAGTGATGCTGCTGTCTCCGTGGAGTGAGTTTCTCACCTATCCCTGCTTGGAAGTCAATGCCGTATCCTGTCACATGTCCAGAGTTACACAACTGGATGTCTGGCTCTCTGAAAATCACACCTAAACCTTCACATACCAAAAAAAAAAAAAAAAAGGAAGGAAGGAAGCTACTCAGGGCATTGTCCTCCTGTCCCCACCAGGAGGGCTGTGAACATCCAGGGCAAGGCACAAGGTGATCTCGACCCTGCCAGGGTGCCTCATGCCACGTACTTTATCTAGCCAGCCATTTTTGGTCATAAAAATTTGGAAGGGGAGGGGAGGGGAGGGGAGGGGAGGGACGGCAGCTGGGGCCCTACTTGGAAATGGCAAACTCCACAGCCTTCTCCTTGTCCCCACTCCAGCCCAACCTATTTTTCCTGCTCTGAGCTGCAGCTGGAACCACTTTCTGGGTAGCAGCAGCCAGTGCAGTTCTTCCTGCAATGGGTGTGAGGGGCCACAGCCCAGATCTGCCTTCTGAGTCCCAGCATTGCGACAGTAGGACTTCAGAGGTGGGTCTCCAAAGAACCTATGGCCTCCCTGTCTATATTGAGAGGTCATAGTCATGTACCCTGAATCTTAGTATTCACTAAGCTTGAAACTTTCCTACTGTATCTTTCAGTCCATTCCATTCCATGAGTTTACAAAATGTTGTTGTTGTTTAGTTGCAAAGTTGTGTCCAACCCCTTGCGACCCCATGGACAACATTCCTCCAGGCTCTCCTGTCCTTCATCATCCCCTGGCATCCACCCAACCCCAGACCCACTGCCCAGTGACCCCATTCTGCCACCTCAACAAGATGTAATGATACTTAAATAACAGCAGGAGAGATGATCCAAACTGAGGAGCATTAGTTCCCAAATTACTCCCGTGACTTGGGTGTGTGACACTGAGGTGTCTCAATGCCCAAACCATGACTAAAATCCAACTGATCTTGGCTTGTTGCCTTGCAATAAACTAGTTCATCAGCTGTGTTCCTGTCTCCATTTGTTTTATTATGTCATATGAAGAATGTATCTCTCTGTCTCCAATTACTTCAGATGGTGTCCTGGAAATGTTTGGAATGCACAGGGCAATATAACCAGGCCTGCTTAATGTTGATGAAATTGGGGTGGTGGACTGATGAGAAGATTTCTTAGAATCCCACAGTGTTTGTTCTGCTTCTTCTGAGGCAAAGGTCTTACTCACATTAATAGCCAATCATATGAAGCACACTTAGGCTGAGTTCAATCCATTGGCCCATGGAGATCACATTGACTACAATGGCCAGCAGATGGCCTCCAGGGTCCAATCCACTGGGGAACAAAACTGAGACCTTCTACATACAGAGTATTTGTCCCACCAGTGAATTATGGTCCTTCTCCAAAAGTTGTAGGCAAAGAGGACTATGTTATTTAGATGCCAGAAAGCACTTCCTGACAGTCAGGACCCCAAGGGTATGGAATGGGCTTCCACAGGAGGTGGTTGGGGCCCTATCGGTGGGGGTCTTCAAGAATAGGCTGGACATGCACATGGTAGGCGTGTTGTGAGCAGAGCCAGCTGGAGCTGGGGGTCAGACTAGATGGCCCGGGAGGTCCTCTCTGACTTGCTCTGTTTCTATGTTTCTATGTTATTACATCCAGGCATCCAAGCTACCTGCTCAGCCTGGATTTCAATATGAACTTAATTTTACACTTGGAAGCCAATATGTAACCTGAAATTTGATTATCCTTCGATCTTTCACTTCTGCAAATCTTGTAATGACGTTCTCCAATCAAAACTATGCTTAGAAAAATGTGTATATCAGAGAAAATGCAAATAAATAACAATTATAGAACAATGGCATTCAAGGGGATATGAAGGAAAGAGAAACCAAAACTGAAAGCTTTTATCAGGATAGCTCTCCTAAATATAGACAAAATCTCCTTCCTTCAATTCCTTCCTGATCATTTTGCCTTCTCATTTCCCTTACATGAATCAACAAAGTTTATGCACTCTTTTATCTATACTTTTGCTGAACCAAATAGGAAGTGAAATAGCTGGGAAAGTATGTGAAGAACCAGATAGGTACAGCAATACTATATAAAAAGTCAATGTTAGGATCGGTTCTTAGGTTGGTCATCTAGGGTGGATACTGCGCTGACAACCCAGCATTCCTGCCAGCTGATACCAGTCAAGACAACATCTGTTTGCTTGCTTGCTTGTTTGCTTTTTATGGCTCACAGTCAGTGTCTTTTTTAAAAGCTGGGGAAATGTACACAAAATCCAGACTTCTGCACTGCAATGCATACAAATTCGCACAAATTGCTTGAGCAGGCAGAAACTGCAGAGCGAATGCCCAGATTTTGCACACACTTCATTTCAAATTAACTGTCAAAAAATTCCAGGTGGCCAACACGAAGTTTATGCCTTTGACGCAAGGGGAAGCTGCTTCCTTACATCTTCAATTCAGTGCTACAAGATAGCAAGAGGAACCAGAGTGGCATGATTCTAGCATGTCAGCCGTGATTTGTACACACACACACAATACTAGTATATAGTTAGTAGCAATTGTTCTTCAATCAGATCCCAGACATACGATAAAACCGTGACAACAAAAGAAATTGTAATCTCTGTTGCTGCATTGGTGAAAGACAGGCTTTCTGCTTCCTGGGAATTTCCAGAAGGTGTAAAACCAGCTGGGAATTGCACCACTTCCTTCCAGGACGAAGAAGCTTGGCCTGCCCCCAAGTGGAAGCAAGGGCCTGGTGGCAGCTTTGCAGTCAGTCCTGCCGTGCTCCCGCTCCACTCCCATTTGCTTTTGCAGGCTGCTGTTTTTAATTTGTTACCCAGAGGGCAGAGCAGACATATTTTTCTTTCTGTTTATGTGCACAACCTGCCCATGTAGCTCTTTTCAGACATTATTCACCATGGGTTTTTGTTAGCTAATAGAAAAATAATATAAGGTAAAGGTTGCTTCATTTGATGCTTTGGGTTACGTATGTCCAGCTGATGTATATTGAAATGTACATGCATGCAAACAAATGAAATTGATTCATGAACAATTGCCGGGCTGCCTTTCGACAGCCCCCAGTTTCCTGCCCCCAGGCAAAAATGAGCATTGCCCAGAACGAATAAATACAGGATTCTGGGTAGCTGCAAAATCAGGAGTTGCTTCTTTGGAGTTCAATGGGAAGCCCAAATTCCCATCTCCAGACAATGAGATGCATGTTTCTAACGTCTTCTTCTTTCTATGTCCTCCATCCTGCATTAAAAAAATAAAGCATTCTGCCTGTCTAAGGAGCTCCTGAACATGTAGAAGCCACATCCAAAAGTCTGTGTTGCTTTTGTCAGTTCCAAACTGATGTACACTCAACCAACCATCTGGATTCACTGGCTGATGGGATGCTCTGCTCCCAGAATTGACTGACTCCAAGGAAAGACAAACATTACAAAATTGCAAACCAAACAGGAACATGCACAGCGTTTAAAGTTTTATTACACCCCAAGAATCTAACCGAAGAAGGAAGCTATAGAGAGGAGCCCACCTGTTCGAAGGAACTTGGTCGTTAGAAATGCTGCTTGTTTCTTTACAACATATAAACGGCATTTCACTGGTTCCAGTGAGGCAGGGAAGAAATGATTAATCATGTGGGCTGGGAGAGCACCTGCCATTGTTTCTCAGGTCGATGCAGGCAGAAGGAGAGGCGATCATCTTCATGTCGGTGGCAGCCCTGCCATTCCAGGCGAGTTGAAGACTTTCGACTTCCTAGAGGCTCTTTTGACACACCTGGGCTGGGGGAACACAGCCCTTGGCCTTCGCAGGCAGGCAGCAGGGCTGCACAGACTGGCAGCAAGCCTGCATGGGGCCGCTGCAGGCAGAGGGGCAGCAGCGCTGCTGAGGAATGCAGCATCTAGGGGCAGGGGCGCAGCAGGGGTGGCAGCAGGGCAAGGCGCAGTAAACGACCGTCATCTCAGACGTACAGCTTGGAGAAGAGCCACAGCTGTGGCTGCGGTCGCAGCAGCCCATCTTTCACGGGGCAAGGCCAAGCTGAAGGCACAGAAAGCAACAGCAGGTATTAGCCGTACGGGTGGGCAACGGCACTGAGAAACTTGAGAAGTACAAGCTGGCAGGGTGCTTTGGCTGCTTCTGCTCTTGAGTGAGTCGCAACCTCTTTTCTTTCTTTTGAACCAGGGGATTTGCACAAAAACTAGTGATGCTTTGCACCATCTCTGCAAGGTGCACCCACAATTTGTGCAATTCAGACAGTTTGCAGCCAAAACATGCTAATTTCTCAGGCCCCAAACCAAAAAAACATGCAGTGCTGCCCTGCTTTAAAACTAGAAGGCTACATGCTATATTAGAGAGAGTTGGTGCCACCACTAGGTTAGCAGACCAGAATCTTAAGGATCAAACTGAACCAATCTCCCGCATTTTCCCCCCTCCAGCCAGATTCTCCATACCTCCCTAGAACATTTAAGAATACTGGCAGATCAAACTGAAGGTCCACTTAGTTTAGCATCCTGTTTTCCCATTGAGGCAAATCAGATGCTTTTGGGAAGCCAGCGAGCAGAGATGAAGGGAATAAATAGTCCAGCCCAACTCACTGTTTGCCCCTTGTCACCTGGCATTCTGGACTTTAGTGGCCCTAAACATTCTATTCAGGTTCTATTCAGACTATTTGTTGATGTTCATTTTTCAGATCCCCCTCGCCCTGCTGCCCTCATGGATGGGTTGATAGTGCTCTCATTGTTTGATCTGATAGGTTTGTTTTTCCAAGGAAGGCAATGACACTTGGCAAGGACTTGTACAAGCTGCCGCACTTTGGGGAAGTGTCTTCAGTGGTTGACCAACCCCACCAGAACCCACAATGACCCGTCATCAGCAACCCCATTTCTTCTCTGGGAAGTCACCAAGCAAGTCACATTGGCTGCAAGGCTCCCTAATTTCTTGTCCCCATAATTTTGCTGAAATTAGAAGCTAGTCTAGACCAGGTGAGCACCCATATAGGACACCACCTGGGAACTCCACGGATGCCACGTTTTGGTCATGAAAGTCAGGCTGGATAGCAAGGTGGTAGGCAGAGGAGGGAAAGGCACCCTGAATGGGGAAGGAAGAAAAAACCTGACTGGTCTGGGGAACCAAGGGAAAGGCCTTCTCTTTGCCCTGAAGTTGAAGTGCAGTGAGATACCCCCCATCAGCCATATCCCTTATTGCTCCTCAAATCCCAGATTCTTCTGAATTCTTGTGGGACATCTACTCCTCCCCACGGCTTGACGCAGAGCTGTGGCTTCCTCAATAGGTGGTTGCCCAGCCTCAGCTAGAAGACTGCAAAGGGGGAGAGCCCAGCTCCCCTGGGGAATTCATCCCATGCAGGATTATCTTGCTGTCCTCCTGGCCAAAGCTCAGGGGCAGGCAGGAAGCAAGAGGGAGATAGAGGAGTTGTGAGAGAGGAGAACTTCCAGGAAAAGGCACATGATAAGAATAGTACCCCTCCTTCTGGGTGAAGTCAGAAGAGGTTGGCAAGAGCTGTGCCAATTTTCTTATAGTAGACTGGCTCAAAGCAAAGGTCCATTGCACTCCACTTGCTATTTCCCACAGGGGCTATCCAGATGCCTTCTGTGATGTCCACAAGCATGGACATGAAGGCAACTGTCTTCCTTTCAGTCAGGGAGTAAACTGTGAGTGGTCCAACAATCCTCCCGGGATTGCTTATTATTTACTTATTTATTAGCTTTGTTGTTGCTTGTTGCTAGTTGCGAAGTCGCGTCTGACCCATCGCGACCCCATGGACAACATTCCTCCAGGCCTTCCTGTCCTCCACCATCCCCCGGAGTCCACTCAAGCTCACACCCACTGCTTCAGTGACTCCATCCAGCCACCTCAACCTCTGCCACCCCCTTCTCCTTTTGCCTTCAATTGTTCCCAGCATTAGGCTCCCCTCCAGGGAGTCCTTGCTTCTCATTAGGTGGCCAAAGTATTTGAGTTTCATCTTCAGCATCTGGCCTTCTCAAGAGCAGTCGGGGTTGATCTCCTTTAATTCTTAGCTTTAGATCCCACCTTTTTGTATTAATGCACCCAAAGCAGATTATGGCTTACCTTGGCGAGCAGTGGAAAGCAGCAACAATGAGTCCAAGTTGAATGACTGCAGATCTGTGGGACGGGGGACCTTATTTATAGCAGTCATGCATCCTTCCTCAAGAAGTGAGGCATCACTAAGAAATGGTCCGCTTTTCTTTGACCTTCTTAAATGCACCATCTTTCGGCTGCCTTGGTTTCTCAATTCCATTCCTTGACTCAACGCCACTCTCGTTAAAAATATTTTTTTGTTCCTTCCATGCAGATGATTACAGCTATCTTCGGTCAACTCTATAATTTTCAAGTCAACCCAAAAGACAATTGCAGTTTACCGGGGTGAGCGCTTAGTTAATGCCTTGTCCAGTGGAATCTACAAGGGTGTTGCTGTTAGTGTTGATGTCATTGTAATTCAAAATACTGAAGTTATACAATTCACATTAAAAGCTCTTTTCTAAATGTTCACACCAAATAAAAGTCCTTAATTACTAGAGCTTAATTCAATGTATCATAAGGAAAATAAATGAGTGCTCACATCTCCTTTATTTTTCAGGTTGCTACAAACAGACAAAATCCCTCTTCTTTAGAAAACTGTCAAGATTTAGCCCAATTTCTTGTGCCAATTTCTTGGCACCCTCCAAGCACTAGGATTCCATAATTCCAGTAATTATGAATAGTATTCCAAGAGTCCAAATATTATGCAGAAATAGTATGAATATTCTAATAGCATAAATGTTATTATCTGAAACATAATTAACTAAAATAACTTTTCCAGAATGTTGATCTAAATGTGTACGGTCTAGCATGAAGACGTCAAGACCATATAAGACAAAAATGTTCTTATAGCAAAAGGAAAACATCAGTTAAAATGCCCTGATATATAGAACTGTAGATAAGCTTCCATGCCTTACATCCACGATATTACTATATGGAGAGGGTTCAGGATCTCCACATTACAGATGAAGGGGAGTGGGGGACAGATTTGGGCAGGAAACTTCCAGGATATTCAAGTTCCTTCCTATTTCAAGGTTGCCTAGTGAAGATTCTCAGACAGGCATGAGAACCAGCCCACCTTGGAAAAGGGGGGAGAAATTTCCGAATAGGATGGGGAGGAGGCTGAGAGAGAGCTCGTTGACCCTGTAAAGAGGAAACAGGCAAAGTGAATAGACAAATGGAAAAGTGTCCAATGTTCCCGCCATCTTGCCCTGCAGCAGCAGGAACCAACCTGGAGGTGGAGTCAGAATCTTTCTGAAAGGAAGGGAAGGAAGGGAAGTTTCAGTTTGGATTAACCTCTCCACATGGGAAGATGAACTTCCCACATCTCAAAGAGAACATTGCTTTGATCTATGCTGCTTTGTAACTTGCTTATATCTGAAGTTCCAGTTCATGCTTCTCGCTTCAATTCACATCTCATTAGGAATGCATTTTATCATTGCTGGTAGAGTAGGTAATTAAGTTATATTTAGATAATAATAGGGTAATTCTCAGGATCATAATAACAGACTACTTCTCAAGCTAGCCCCAAAGGTGAGTTATAGAACAGTCTTTATAAAGGGATTGTTGGGATGCTTGGAGGCTAAAGTGGCCTGTGACCAGGCTTCATGCCGCTCCTAATTTTGACCAAATCTCACTAGTCCTTACTGGTGGATTTTCTGTCCATACAACCAGTAAATATAACAAGTATTTAGTCAGCTGAGTTCCATGAATAATACAGATCTTTGGTCCCAGGGCAAGTACCCAGATTATGTCGAATGCCTCCAAAATGCCCGAGGCCACCCTTCCTCAAGCTAGTGTCCTTGTGACTTTAACACTCATCAGCCCCAGCCAGCATAGCCAATGGTCAGGGATAATGGAAGTTGTAGTCCACAGTATCTAGTTGATGAGCAAGGCTGCCATAAACTCATGTCTTCCTTGAGGAGGACCTGGATGCTTCATTCTGGAGCTAGAAAATAGTTAGCAACCGTGTGGGAAAGCAAGAGAGCATGGAAACTTTAGTACAAAGGGATTTATTTTGTATGGAATTCCATCCTTGGGAGCACCCCATACAATCACCATGTAGAAATGGTTCTACATAGATAGTTGATGCTGTGAGGAAGGAATGTGCATCAAACTCATTTCATGTCAAGTTCCTTTGCATGAGACTGTAGATAACAATGGAATAAGGCATCTCCTCTTACTTAGCATTTCTGTGATTCAAGTGAGGGGGAAATCAGTTATTTGCTACACAAGCTGGTGCAAAGTGAAGCACACTGCTCAACAAGATGGACACGTGCAAAGGAACCAACAGGTCTTCGAATCCTTGTGGAGAACCACGTTTTTGATGTTAATTCCTGCATTTCTAGTGGTGGGTGGCCGACTTGCACTGACATTCCAGCTTGTTGGCAGGTTCATTAAAAAGGATTGTGGCGTTTAGAGCAACGGAACAAGGAAAGCAAGACTAGGAGACTGCAACAAAACTGGCAGTGCTGGAAGCAATCATATTTATTTGTTTGTTTTGACAAGTCACATGCTATTCTTCCTCCATGAGCGATCTTGGGGCAGTGTACATAACATTAAAACAACCAGACTGACAAGCAGGTCCACAAGGGGAAAGAAAACATAATTGCACACAAAAAGCCAAATTAAAACAAAAGACTCTTCAAACAGCAAGCCAAACAAAGACACAGCACTCACTTCAGTTTAGAGCATTTGTTGAGTTTTGATTGGCAAAATGGGAAAACATTTGAGTGTTAGAAGGCTTGGGCAAAAAGAAACACTTTTATTTGCTGCTTTGCAAAGGCATTCCAACGTTGGAGTGCCACCACGAAGGCACTTCTTTTCCTTTATATATTCATACGGGGCTGGACCATTCTTCCAGATGTTTTTGCCTATAGGCAACATATACCTATAAGCATTTATAGGTACTGTATATGTACCTATAGGTTTTTACCTATATATACCTATACCAACATATACCTATAGGTTTTTGCCTATAGGCATTTACCTATAGGCAATAGTGGAAGTTAAAGGCAGAACATCTGGAGGGCCACAAGTGGTCATCCAATCTGGGACATATCTGCTTAGAGGGCCCTTGGGCCAATTTGGTGGGAAATGAATTTAAAAAAATGAATAAAATTGAAAAATACAGCAGAATAGAGCAGAGCAGAACCGAAATGAACTGAAATGGACCAAACAGAACAGAACAGGCTGCATGCCTTCTACTGACGTCATTTGGAGGAAGGCCTTCCCCTGAAGCTCTCAGAGGAAAAATGGCTGTTTATGGAATCAAGGGGGCTAAGGAGCTAGTCATGGAAGCAGGAAAGAGGGCGCCCCAGGATGGCAAGATGGGAGCAATGCGGAGTCGCATTCCTTCATAGCACTGGGGCTGGCCTCACTTTGACCAGCGGGGACCACAGCTTTGGTAAGAGCAGCAGGGTGGACAGCAACTTGGGGCACAGCAGCAGCAAGGAGGACAGCAAGAGCCCATGTTGCAGGGAACATGGCAACAAACGACCGTTGTCCCGTCGTTGCAGTCGCCGCAGCAGTCACAGCAGGAAGAACCTGAGTTTCCCATCACGGTGGAGCAAGAGCAAGGAGACTGAAAGAGAGGATGGAGAAGGTGTGGGGATGCGTGAGAAATGGGCTCTTCCCAGTGGTGTCTTTCCAGTTGTTTTTCCCATTTGCCCTACTCACATCCCCTGAGCCTTTCAGGACACTGAGCGGCTGCCCTGTGCATGCACCCATGAGGATGAGAAATGTGCACCCTGTTTGCACACTATGGGGAAACCAAGGGCAAAATGCACATATCTGAGAGAAAGGTACACACACCAAGGCAAATGATGCTGGCCACAGACGCACCTTAATAAAGCATGTCAGGAAGAAATGTGCACCGAAGAATATATTTTTCCACCTGAGTGTGCATGTGTGTTTTAATTGCACGCTTCTGCAGATGTGGGATGAAACGCAATGGACCTCAACATACAACTGTCTTGGTGTGAATAAGATGGGCAGAGCTGAGTGTGTGTCTGTGGGCATCCCCCCCCCCCCCGTTTTGAACAGTAACTTCTTAAAAGCTTTAATGATTTGAAAGGTTTCCAAGTCAAACTGCTTGCTAGCCAGTTTTTGAGGGACCTCTTTCTGTAGAACCCCTCAACAGAGCACCAGAGATGACTTGCGAGATACCTGAGTTAGGGTTGATGATTTCTGCAGCCTTCCCAGAGTATAGGATCCCTCGCTAGAGCTCACCTGGTTTATTAAGTACAATTTGCAATCTGGCTGGCTGGACCTGCAGCCTGAGCCAAAACTTTAGCTCTTCTGCAGTCCCAACAATCAAAAGAAGGCTTGTAAAGGGTCAGATAAATGAAGAGCTAATATGTGGGCAAAATATTCGACACTTAGACAACTTCTCAGCTTCTCAGAGGGAAGCTCTTAGAAAATAGATCTGACATTGGAGCCGAGCATTCATGCTTTGATTCCTTCCTGTCCTCCTGGCTCTTCTTGCCTTTCTCCCCCTGTTTCTCCCCCTGTCTGAACAGCCCCACCTTGATGACTGATTCATCCAACTTGTACCATTTGGGACTGACTTGTGCAATCACTGAAGTAATGAACACAGTTTGTATATTAGTCCATCGCTTCAGGGTTTTTAAAAAACTATTTCCCACTTATTTCAAAACTGTGTGCAGAATCTGAATTGCACCCAAAGAAATCCGACAAAACTTGAAAATCCCGTCACAGAAGGATATTACCAGCACAATTGCTGGAACATACTGGGGGAAAGCAGAGTTGTAACTAAGCAGAGCATTAACTTGCTACCAGAAGGAAACCAAGGGTGGTGGGGATCCTTCTGCCTGCAGAAAGAGATTCCAAACTTCTGGAGCTGTAACAGAAAAGGTATCCTCCATTGTGGAGGTCAACCTACTTTCTACGTACAGAAGCATCTCCTCCACAGATATGAAATTCTGGGAGGAGTAATCTATGAGGACTGATACTCCTTACAATAATAAAAACCTGGACCTTTCAGCACTGTGCAGGTCACAAACTGCACTGTGAGTGGGCCTTGGAACAAATAGGCAGCCCTTGTCAATATTTTAACCTGGGTAACAGCCATGCTGCCTCGAAACAGCAGATTTCTGAACTAAGAGAACTTTCTAAATGGGCTTCAGAGACCACCTCCATAAAGAGGCCAACAGAAGCAACACTGGGAAGTCATCAAAGCCTGAATGGCACTGGCCAGGTCTCAGTCTCCTGGCATTGGGCACGTCCAACAAAGGAGAAGATGACCCATGTACACCAAAATTTAGGCACCATCCAGGATTCCAGGAGAAAGGTTGGGCACAACATTATATATGAGATAGGAATGTGGTCTTCAGAAGAGAGTGTAATGAATTCTGGAAGAGGACCTACCCCATCAGACCGGTCCATCTAATCCCCCACCACCATCAGCTGCTCTTCCACCACATGTCCTAGTTGTTGACATTCTACAAGCAGCTGTTTGGCCACTAAGTGAAGAAAAATCAGGACAAGATGTACCCTTGGTGAGATCCAGAATGACTCCTCTTACATTCTTTGCTCTTCCCACTTCTGACCCAGCTCCATCTCTCCAACAGTGGCCAGCCAAACACCGCTAGAAAGCCCCAAAAATGACATGAATCCCACTTTTTTTCCAGAAGGAACTCAGATTTGGTGGTCTACACCTTCTAAGCATGGAGATGAAATCTAACTAGTCTGCCTAGCCATGTCTGATCAAACCTCCATGAATTTGCTCAGTCCTCTTTTAATCCCATCTGATTTAACTGGAGTGAAATCCAGAAGTCAGTTCACACACTTGCAATCCATCACCATTCTTTCAGAATTCTCCCAGCCACCTAGTCATGCATTAAACATATCATTCAGCTTCATGACAGGCCCAACATTGGTCTAAAGGAGGTTTGCTTATCAGAAAAACAACTTTTTGTCAAATCAAGAATGAGAAGTCAAATCCTACTTACCTTCCACAGATTCTAGGACTGGTAGCAATGAGGCAAGTCAGTGAATGAAAAACCCTGGAAAATGGGGGAGCCTTTATACAGCTTGCTGATCCCTTCGGTAGGAAGTGAGGCACCTCCATGGAACGACAGAGTTTTCGTTCTTCATCACAATACATTTTCTTCTGATGCGCCATCATCCAGCTCATGCTCCTCCTTGCCTTGGTTCACATTTTTCATTAAAAAGGAATTGCCCCGTGGTGTGTGATTAAAGTGATCTTTAGTTACTAACACTATAATTCTAGCACTAGAAGGATCAGAAAGAATATTAAAACATGACAACTAAGATGTGAAGATTAAAATGTGCATTGCAGAGATCGGGTGACTGAGGATCACCATGATTGTCCAGATGCCAGTGACATTGACTTCCCTCTTCATTGGCTTGACTCTGTTCACTTCCCTCTTCGTTGGCTTGACTCTGTTCACTTCCCTCTTCCTTGGCTTGACTCTTTGTTCACTTGACTGTTCATTATCTTACATCGACTGTCTCATGTGCTTAAACTTCTTCCTTCTTGCTTGTGAAATATGCTTGTATGTAGAATATACGAGGGAATACCCAAAAGAATCATTCTCTGGTGGGTGAGCCTGTTGCAATACATGCTTCCACCACTAGATGCCTCTTGTGGGGACCCTTCTGCATCAGTCCTGCCAAGTGAAGTGAAGTTGTGGTGAAACGTTTGCTGGACGTGGTGAGACGAAAACGCCCCGAGTTGTGGCAAGGTGGGGAGTGGTGGCTTCACCACAACAATGCGCCAGCACACAAAGCCTTGAGTGTGAAACAATTTTTAACCGATCCAGCTTATCCACCCGCCATATTCACCCAATCTCAGAACTGCTTCGAAAAGTGGAAAACACATTTAGACCAGTGCATTGCATCTTTGAAGGAGATCCAATTTGTAACACCTAAGAATCAATACACATTTTTTAATTACAAAATTCCAGTTTCTTTTGGGCCCCTCCTTGTATCTTATCTCCCCTCCACTCAATGAACTTATCGGGTGGCATCCAAATAAAAGGAGTACATTCCAAAAATTTGGCTGGTATACTGACACATCAAAAGCTGTGGGAGGTGGAATGCATGAAGATGTGGATGGACACGCTGACTGAGCCCAAAACTAAATGAGAGGAAATTGGAAATGGGAGTGGTGGGGAGGAAATGGAGTGGTGCATCCTGCAGAAAAGCATGACTGGAAATCCAGCCTCACGTTTTCATACAGGTTGCACTTGCTGAGCCAGAAGCTACTGCTCAACAGCGTTGGTACTCTTCTGCAGGATTTGGGGAGCAGCTCTAAATAACTATTTGATATAGGAATTTCACATACAGAATTTGCCAAAAATGGAAATTCTGCTGAAAGCAAAGTTAGAGACGAATGCGCAAGTTCCCTCTTGAAAAGAAGGTTGAAAGAATGTTGAATGAGGTCTGCTTTGATATCTTAGTGGTGTTGGAGGTTTCTCATACTTCCCATTCTTACTGGTTGTATATAGCACACGAAATGTGATTCCCCACTGGAAAGTTGTTATCTCAGCATCTGGAATTGCTATTGTGGATATACCCTCTGAAATCTGTGTCACATCATAGGGGTGTCTTACTTATTTGGTTCCTGGGCCTATGGAACATTCATAGAAGCATAGAAACACAGAAACAGAGGGAGTCAGAAGGGGTCTCCCGGGCCATCTAGTCTGACCCCCGGCTCCACCCAGCTTTGCTCACGACATGCCCACCATTCACTTGGCAAGGCTGTTTCCGGCAAATTTGGGGCAGGAGATGGATTGAGGGGCCCATGGGTGCCTCCTTTCACTCTGTTTTGAAATGAAGTGGGGGTCCCAGTGTGATTACACAAGCATGTACTTCATCTCTAACTACTTCTTTTCCTCCACCATTCCTCCCAGACATGCTCAGGATTGCCCCCTGATGCACTCTTGTCCACTTTTCAGCACACCAAAAAATAATCCTTTGGGGTTTGGGGGGGCGGGGGGAATGCATGCAATGATTTATATATTAGTGAAGACAGCACACAAGGAACAGTTTTAGAATGAAGAAAATGGCTTGCAGATTTGCACAGCAATATTTGCATCTTAGGAAACCTTCTGTGCAAAAATATGTATATGCGTATCCTAGGAAAGTATCAGAAAAATGCACCTTCAGCAAAACACCAGCATAATCGAGCTTCAAGCTCTTGCTTTCAGTAGCTAAACATTAGAAGAGGCATTTTGATGGGGTTTTTGTTTGTTTGTTTGTTTTGAGAATGGTGAAGAAATTATTCAAAGGAAAGATACCATCAAACAATCAGCAGCTCTGGGAGGAAGAAGGAACCATCATTTTTTGAGAAGTCTTGGTTTAAAGCGTTTGCATGCAGAAGGTTGTTGCTTTTGTCCAGCCTGGAAAATTTTCATTGGAGAAGTCGTGCCGTACGGTGTCTCTTTCCACCATGGGAAAAGTGGGAAAAGGCAGGGAGTGGTGTCTCAACAGGACAAAACACAGCTCTGTGGCAGATCTCAGACTTGGTCTGTAGAAGCTCCCAGGTCCAATCTTGGATCAAGACTTCTCCAGCTAAGACCATGATGACCCATTCTCAGTCAGAATGCCTGGCTAAACTAGGTGCAGCAGCTGTGATGTTGATGCCTATCCTCTTAATGATGCAAAAGAATACTCATAAACGTTGGCCTTCATCATGCAATTGTTTGGGTTTCACCTTCAGCAGTCAAAGGGCTTGGGCCAGTTCTGCAGTTGCTGGTCAGGGATATGCAGAAATGCACCACCACAGTGTATATCCATAATGCTTTTGACTTCCCTGGGCATTTTATGAGATATTTCAGCTCTGCCATTTTGAAATTAACACATGGAAATGGCTCACACAGTGTTTGTTGGTCTTTCTTGTCCATCCTGGACTATTCTGGTTTTCCAGATGCTGACCGGATGGATGTACCCCTGTGTTTTCTGCATACAAAAGCAAGTGTTCCTCCCATTGAGTTACAGTACTTAAGACATTCTGATGAAAAGGAATCCACTGAGAATTGAGAGTATAAGGTTCAGAATTTTATTATTTTCTATGCACATGCTTAGTTAGATTGATGGCAATGGAAGAGTAACTCAAAAGGCTGAAATAGGAGGAGGGGAGAGAAGGGGAAGGGGAAGCCGACCAAGACAAGAATGAGCACCCAATTTCAGCTGTAGCCATGCCTTCTCCACAAATTATGAGGCATAGAGTTGAGGAAGGGACGCTGAGAAGAATCAACATAGTTGAGGCCTCAAGCTGAGTATGAGACTTCAAGTGTTTCACTAATCAAGATGAAAGCCACGAGCTGATGTTTCTGATGGCTGCAATATTTTGTGGACCTTCAAAGACACAGACTCTTCCCCAGATCCGGAGGTTCCCTTTGATTTCCTCAGTGCCTGCATTGCTTCGGGAAGCAGCAGCTGCTGGAGCCACAGCAGGAGGAGCCACAGCAAGGGGAGCAGCTGCAGCAGCAGGGGGAGGTGCAGCAACAGCAGGAGGAGCAGCCACAGCAAGGGGAGCAGCCACAGCAAGGAGAGCAGCTGCAGCAGCAGGGGGAGGTGCAGCAACAGGGGCGGCAGCAGCAGGGGGAGGTGCAGCAACAGGAGCAACAGCAGCAGGGGGAGCAGCCGCACTTGGAGCAGCAGGACATCTTGGCGGCGTGGAACCAAGTTTGTTCTGCAAGAAATAAGAGATTTCCTGTGGAGTCCCCTCAAGAAAGCCAGGGTCTAACGCACGTGGCTGGGTATGAACATCGGTGCATCTCTCTGTCTATGGCAGGAGTGCTCCGCCAGCCTACTAAATCTAGCCCATATGGGGTCCCAATCCACCCCTCCCCATCGGCCATCCATCATGTGATGATCTTCTGGTTTTTGCACAGTTCTCCTTCTTTGAGGATGAAGTCCTTCTCCTAAAGCGTCATTCAGGTTTGGGAAAAACCTTACCTTGATAAGCAAGCAAGGAAGATTGAGTCCAGCTGGGTGAATGAGTAGGACTTCAATTGGTGGCCCCTTTTATACAGCTCTTTGCACCCTTCCTTTAGGAAGTGAGGCACCATCACGGCCCAGTGACCTCTGCACCAACCGTCAACATACGTTTCTCTCCTCTGTGCACATCTCCTGCTTATTCTCCTTTAATTTAATCTACATACCTCTCTCTAAAAAACAAAACCAAAAAAGTATCATATGGTAGGTGATTAAAGCCACTGACACACATTATTATCTACCACACGGTCTCCCAACTCATGCTCCTTGATCTAATGTTCAGCTCACGTGTGTGTTTCCATTCTTTGTTCCAGAGTGCATTTAATCTCCCTGCAGAAGATTAAAGCCACATTCGACTCATACAATTGGGATTTGCAGACATCACCAGAAGGCATACAATGGCTTGCTGGCTTTCAAGAAATGCACTGAGGCATGTGGTCATGAATGGCAACCATGCAGCTAAAGGCCTGGGGTGTGCTCCAAGTCCAACAAAACATTGCTTATTGCAGCCCTCCCCTCTCTGAAAGTGACAGATCCTCCCATTCCATAAGTTATTGTGTATTTCTACTCGGCCTTTCCCTTCAACTCTCTTGAGGAACACCTGGATGACTTGCTTAATCCCAAGCATCCGGAGGACACCAGCTTGGAGAAGCCTACTGTGACTTGCATTATGGTGATGGCTTATTTCCTTTAATCATATGCCATCCTGAGACAGTTTATAATGAGACATGGACAGTGAATCAAACCGGATGATGGGCACTCAGAGGAAACTTAGGTGGTTGTTGAAGGATTTGCCATTCTTTGCTGGTGCCTCACTTCTTAAGAGAAGAAGGCTGCAGAGCATTATAAAAAGGTCCCAGGGTTTGGTCGTTCACTCACATATCTGGATCCATTCCTAGTTCCAGCTACTCTATCCTCTGAAGAAGGTAAGGAGAACGCCATAGAGGGGAAAGTGATGTTAATATGTATTTGTTTATGAATTTACAGGAGTCATATATTGTTTTATATTCCATTGGGAGCTTGCAGAGCAAAAAACAGTAATGGGGAAAACACGTAAAAGAGGGAAGCAATATGTTAGCAACAAGATCAACAAAGCCATGGCTGGCGAGCCTTCCTGAATTATAGTAGTTTGCAGGAGGCATCAGAAACATTAGAATGAGTCCCAAAGAAATGGAGCTACCGCATTGAAGGCTTTTCTAACACTTGGTTGGTTTCCATTTGCCCTGGAAAAAGCAGCACTTGTTGAAATCAGAGGAAGAATCTTATGAAAGGGATGGTAGTGCCACCTGTTTTTCATGTGAAAGGTTCCAGGGTCACAATATCTCTGCAGATGAGGAGAAGGATCTTCTACACAAGACCCTGGAGCAGACAGTTTGGGACTAGAGAGATTAATAGCTTGCCCTGATATAGGCAGTTCCTCATGTCCATAACAACAGTATGCGTAAAGATGAAACTAGATGCTCAGGTCTAAGAAACCAAGTCACTTTGGAGCACCTGCAAAGTGGCCCGTGGTTAATTTATACTGGAAAGATGGTGGGAAGAAGGCATTGGATTCTTCAGCTCTTCTCTTTCTCATGTGCCTCTCCCTGTCTGGGGTTCTGGATGTACATTTGAACTCATCCAAGAGGGGGAGCCAGCTACCATCCCTCATGGTAGGAAATCCATCACAAAACAATAGCACATGGTTGTCATTGAATCTTCAGGCAGCTAATTGTGGGTTTGGGCAACCTTCAGTTCAAGGGGAAATTTCCACTAGGCTAGTCCTCTGCAATGCAGCACCCTCCAGAGCTACACTTTTCCGAATTTTGCAATATAGTTCCACCATCCAAAATATGTACAAAACTGGTATATATTAGTAGAATGTGCATAAAAGCATACACTATTCAACATTCGAAAAGAATATTTCAATATGTCTTGTGATAGGAAACCTGTGTACAAAAATGCATATATAAGGCATCCATATACTGGATTTTAATCATATGCCATCCTGGAACAAAATTTCCAGGAGTTGGGAGCAGAAATGCACGGACCATAAAAAATGATTTCTGTGCAAACTGCATGAAAAAGATTGCAACGTTCGAGATGAACTGAAATAAAAGTAAAAGAGCTTTTACGCTTGGGATCAACTTCACTTTGGGTTCGAAAACAATCGGGAAAGGGAGAAATCAGAACGGATGGGTCCATCTCTAGCTCATTCATGGCTAATCACAAGCCCTGCATCCCTATTTCTTTTTCCCTTTCTCCAGAAAAATGGGTTGTAGTGGTTGCTGCGGCTCGTCGAGCTGTGGATCAAACGTCGTCTGCTGCATGCCGTCCTCGTGCTGCTCGCCTTGCTGCTGCGTCCCCTGCTGCTGCTCCCCGTGCTGCGGCCAGTCCAAATGCTGCAGCCCCTGTTGCGGCCAGTCCAAATGCTGCAGCCCCTGTTGCAGCCAGTCCAAATGCTGCACCAAGTCTTGCTGCTCCCCCAGCTGTGCTCAGACGAAATGCTGCTCTTCCCAGTGCAGCAAGAAGAAATGCTGCTAAAGGAAGGATAGACGCCTTCAGAAATGTCCAGAAGCTGGGCTACCAACTCCACCAGTGGCAACCATCTTCAGACCATGAGCTACCTAATACTACAGTCCTATGCGTACTAGAATAGAATAGAATAGAATAGAATAGAATAGAATAGAATAGAATAGAATAGAATAGAATGCCTACAAGCCCAAGCCACTGCTCTGCTTCCATGTGTGGTCACCCATCCAGCAGTAGACCCACGACTTTCCAGCTTAGAAAAGGTGACTCGAGATGCTAACTTGATGTACAGCTATGCCAATTTACCTGGCCATAAATTTCATAGACATGCCTATGATTGCAGTGAGCTTCGCTGTATCTACTTACCTACCTAAATTCTTCCCATAATTCCATTCAGCTTCTTCATGTCTTCTCAGTAATAGAAGGGTGGGAGATAGTATTTCCATGTGCTGCTTAATACCAATATCTTTTCTGTCTCTAATAAAGTTCTAAAGCTCTGGAGGTCCATATCGTTCTGGATTCTTTTTCATTCTATTATTTTTATGCAGTTATGAAGAATCTCATTTAAGTAGATTTTCATAGACACATGAAGAAGAATTAACATGGCTTGTTGCTTAGTGTTTTTGTGGTCAAAGAAGTTGGCATCATCACATCCACTTACACTATCTCTTGGAGTTTCCAGTGGAAGATGGGGAAAATTCATTCAATTCACATTGGAATTCTAACTCATCTTATCTTACAGGTTCAAACCACTGTGCAAACCAAAAGTTACTTACCCACTGATATTTGTGCTTGTCCAAAATTTTCTATGAAGTTCTCCAACCCCACCATGACCTCAAAAGTGTGCAGATTAGTGGCAAACTAAGATTTAAAATGTAATATACTAGGAATATATCTTGGGGAGGAAATGTATAGATTAGGCAAAAAGGCGGGCCAACAGATATCTGTCAAGAGAAATGTGCAAACAAAAATGCTTATTAATGCTCATATGAACCTTTTTTAACATCATTGATCCAGACAAATGGAACTGAAGATTAGAAAAAATGGGAAACTTAAAGAGATCCATCTCAAGGTACTAACTTTCAAGTCCAGTCCCTGTAACTTCCCTCTTCATTATTTCTATATGGCTAATCCATAGCATGTTCTTCGCCCATTTTCAGTCTTGCAAAATGGCACTCTTGCAAACGAACATCATGCCCCTTTTATTGCATGCCATGCTTCCATGCAATTGTATTTAATGCAGTTGCTGAGACCTGGTGAAACGGAACAGTTGTGCAAAGAGTGTCCATTAAGATCTGGTTGCATTCATGTCCTGCCTGCAGGCATCTAGCTGGCCACAGTGACAGAATTTTGGACTAAATGGACCATGGTTCTGATCCAACACAGCTTTGCTTACATCCAGAGCGTCTTAAAGGAAGCTCTGATAGAAACACTTTCTGAACCAGAAAAGCAGCATTGACAAAGAAACCTGTTCATCTTACTAATTTAAAAGCCTAGAACATCGCACCTCCATCTTTCTTAAATTGCCTCTAAGTGAAGGTTGTTCGGTTACCTTAATACCTTAAGTGTTCGGTTGAAGATCTTCATTGGGGGTTAATTCTGTTTGCATACTTCTCTTATACAATCACACTTGAAATTCTATGCATAGTTCTGGTCACCACACCTGAAAATAGGACACCGTACGGTTGAAAGAAGTGCAGGAATTGGCAACTAAAATAATCAAGAAGTTGCACCAACTTCCCTACAAGGAAAGCTTAGAACATCTGGGAGTGTTTGCTTAGAGAAAAGGTGCATGAGGAAAGATTCGATTGTTGTCCTCTGACAACGCTTTTCTCCTTCCACTAGAGCAGGACAAGAGGCTTCAAACAATAGTCTTCACTGTGCTAGTGGGAGCCAGCCAGGGTGGCTTTGCAACAAAAAAGGAGTGTTGCAGAAGTCACCAACAAAGGACATCAGCAACATCAGTTCGGTAGACAGCTAAATATGGATGACCTCTCCTGGTAAGAAGTGGATTCCAAACTGAATCCCACTCCTCCCAAATGGTTAGCTCCACTTTCAAGAGGGTCCCCATTGCTCTGGGGCCAACTGGTGGGAAGAACAGGTGCTTCTTACCAGCTCAAATGGTCTGTCCATTCAATCTGATGCTGGACTTGAGGACTGAGCAAGTTGCAGGCACCTTTCTCTGAGCACCTGTCCAGTTAGTAGTGCTGTTGACTAAATTGGAGACAGGACTCTATGGAGCCCAGTTGCTGGGGAGCATGGGCAGGAGACTGCTGATGCACTGATGTCCTGCTTGTGGGATTCTGTGGGCATCCGGTTGGCCAGTGTGTGAACAGAATGCTAGCGCAGATGGAGCCTGGTCTGGCCCATCATAGGGGTCTTCTAAGTGATACTTAGATATCCTTCCAAATTTACACTTCTCCAAACTTTGATATGGAGTTCTCTGATTTAAATATGCATACACAAATGTGTACACTGAGGAAATGGATGTTTAAAAGGCAGATGGTTATCTAAGTATCAGGGAAAGGCTAAAGATAAGGACCTTTCTATACCTTTAGGATTCTAATTATCATTCATTTCAGCCAGTTTGACAAACGATCATGAAAGGTGGGAGTCGTAATCCAAATATTCCAGAGAAGACCGCATTATCTGTCCCTTGGTATAAGGTGTTGTTTTGTGCTCTCAAGCTTGCCTTAAGAAAGAGGGTTCAACAGGATGGCTCAATGACTCATGCACTCCACAAAAGTTAACACACATTACACTTGCTAAGGGGACAACTGCGACATCCAGGAAGAAAAGATAAGTGTGGGTTTGTTTTGCTAATCATAACCTATTTGGAACCAAGTCAGTAAATATGAAGCCACAGCAAACTATCTTCTTTTTGAAGGACGGGGCTGGCATCAGAATTCCCTTATAATTATTATCTCAAGGTACCTTTTAATCGTCTACAGGGCAAATAAAAACAATTCCCTTACTCCGCAGCCCAGTGTTGAGTCAGAAAACATGACTGGTAAGATGACGCTATGCTGTTGTTTCCACTGACTGATGGCAGAGGACGGGGGAGTGGGACAGTCTCCAGATTTCATAACTGTTTGGGCACATCAAAGAGAAAGTTAAAGATGCACAGAACAGATCCCTGTGCACAAGGCATTAACTGGTGCTTCAAAAGGGGACTCTGGGTTGGATCAAGGCCTCCCTTCCTCTGATGGAAAAGATGTTCATCAGGGGCTTCCACCCAAAATCTTCATCAAGGGAGGGTCCTGTTTATATCTAAATCCAAAATGGCTAAGATGGAGTGCGTGCATATGCAGCGAGAGACGGCTGCTTCCGTACTTCTCATGTTAAATGCCACAAATAGCAACCCAACTCTGTCTTGCCAACCCTTATTGGTACAAATTGTAATAGAGAAATGAAGTTTTCATCTCCGAAACTGAGCAAATATTTTGTGCAATTACATAGAAGCTAAAACAAAAACCTTGACCCAACCTACTTTGACCATTGAGTCAGAAAGGTGTTGCATGTCCATTGAGCTCAAACTGGATGAGTTTCCCAGTGCCGTCCATCCCTTCTGGTGATACAATGCTGGGACAATTTCCAGGTTTTGCTGTTAGTATAGGAAATGCTCATAATCTTAAAACTGGGCAACCTCGAGGATCTAGACCTTCTAGAACTGTCCCAATGCTAGCAAATCTCATTCATTTCAATAGGTCTCCTCTAAGCAGGGGCGCTATGGAAAATCAGCAAATGGTTCAAGTGAGTTTGGATTTCTATGAATGCGACCTGTGAATACTACAGCAGACTGGATTTTTTCCAAAGCCCTGGAATTCCATAGATTTGTGGATCACTAGGGCATTGGCACCGATTCCCATTAGTATTAATGCAAATTAGTGCAAGCGGAATGAGATATGATTTTTAAATGGCAATGCCAGCAAAAAGTCAGATTCCATGAATGAGCAAATCATACCTGACAAACTGCCAAGCATAGATTGGGTTTAACAAGATTCATGCATCCCTGGCTCTTAAGTAGGACTAATACTGATGCAACTCATGGGCTATACCATGGTTTTTTACTATTCAGTGGGACTGTCTATCCATAGTAAGAAGCATCCATGGTGGGCTGCAGTGAGACATACGAAATAAACCCATCATTAACAAAATATGTAATTTGCCTCAATGCAATTTCACCTGAGATTTTAAACCATTTGGGAGAACGTCAAAGATTAATAATGAACACAGAAACATAAAAATCATACAATACCGTAAGAAACATTTACCAAAAAAACCAACAACAACAACAAAAAGATTGGCCTGATTATGCCACAGTTCTGTGCCTTGACATGACCTAAGACTCAAGCCACCAAATAATGGAAACTCTGAGACAAGATGAAATTCTTCTTGGAACTCAACAAACGTGGACAGACTGTGTCCAACAGCAATTAATGCCACGCGCTCCAACATCTGGAAAGAATCCTTCAACCATGATGTCATTAAGCCAGAAATTATTATGTTCAGGAAACTGCTTTTTAATAGATGTTGAACTGAGTCAAGACGCATGAGCCGGAAGATGCTACAACAGGTGTGCAACACGTGCTTTGATGGTTCAGAAAGAATGTCCCATTCTTGACTCATGCCTCACATCTAGTAGAGAAGTAAACTAGGCAATACCTAAGACTTCATCCAACCTGGACTTCTTCATGTGTATCATTGGATTCTTCAGAATTGGCAGCTTCAACTGCTGAACAAGGTAAGCTGCATTTCAGTGATACACAAAGCCATTTTCTTCAAAAAGTTTGAAGGACAGGGTATATTTAGCCTGGAGAAAAGCCAATCAGTGTATCTCTATGTGATAAAACTTATTAAATCCCAGAAGAGCTCTTAAAGGACAGAGCAAACTTGTGTTCTCTGCTGCTCCTGAGGGCATTAAGACCTGCCCTATAGTATGGGAGGGAAGATTTTGGTAGAGTATCAGGTTAAGTTTCTGGAAGTTGACCACAGTGATTTCTGATTGGGCCATGGTGGCCCATGACTTAGTGACATCCTGTTTCGATCACTGCAACACACCCTGTGTGGGGCTGCCTCTGTCTACTCTAGAGCAGGAGACAGAAAATGTGGACAGGATAAATAATATTCGCAACCTGGAGTGGAGCTGGTGAGGGGTGTGGCCTGAGGATAGGTAACATCCAGGGAGGAGGCTGCGGGCCTTCATGTTGGCCCACAGACCAGAGCTGCCTGGGCCCTCAATTACTTTTGCTTTTAGTGATTTGTGCCCAGGAACCACGCAGGAGCTGGTGAAGTTCTTCAAGAGCTTGTCCATCTGGGCAGGGACTGGAAAACTACAGAGCTGCTGCTGCAGACCCTGGAGTCCTTGGTCCCAGTGCTATCAGACAGTGCCTGTCCATGGGTTCAAGCAGGATCAAGGGGCAGCTGGAGATGACCGTTGCGATGTGCTGTCAAGTCACATGAATGGATACCCTCCGAAATGCCATGTCCTTCACAGCCCTGCTCCACTCCTGTGAACTAATTGGAGATACCAGGAACTGAAATGGAATGAGAAGAGACGTATTGATGCTAGAAGCATGGAGGGGAAAAACATTGAGCAAAAGAGGAATGGCAAAGCTGGAGGCTAGGAGTGAGGGAGAAACAATGAGGCAGAGGAGTAGAGTCATGCTACAGGCCCAGCAGAGGAAAAACAGTGAGCTAAAGAGGAGCGGGATAGAAGGGCTAGACTCTGGAAGGGGTAAAATTGCAAGGCAAAGGAGTAGAAGGGAGAGAACGGGCAAGTACAGAGTCTGGAAGAGGAGAGAAAGAGGACTGCCAAAATATTTTGCAATAATATTGTGAAATAATTGTTGAGGTGAACAGGTTGGAGCTCCTGTGAAACGGTAGGAGCAGCCAAAAGCTTAGAAGTCACAATTCCTTGGGAAGGTCAGGATCAACCACAGCAAGAACATTCCAGAGAAGATCATCTTCCAAGGAAAACTGAGAAGCCAGACTTGGCCTCTTTCAGGAACTTTGGCTTTGGGACACAGTCCTGTTTGGAACAAATAAAATTGCCAGCAACTCCTCTTGCCATTTGTTCTTTTCTGTTTGTTTTGTACGGAACCCTAACCTGTAATTTGTCAACATTTTTCTGCATGTTCATTTATCCTCCCTTCCCTTTTCTCTCCCTTCCTCTCTTTATTACTTTATTCTGTGTTTTAGGTGATAAGTTCCTGAGGGAAGGGATGGCTCTTGGTTTCTGAAACTCCCTGAAGGCATAATGCACAGCAATTGCTTTGTACGCTGGCATTGTGTCATCCCTGTTGTTTCAACTGCCACAACTACTACTCCTATCATTATCTCTGTGAGAGCTGAATTCTTCAGGATTTGCCTCGCCTACATCCAGAAGCCATTCTTCAGACTGGAGCAAATGGAGAGACAGAAAGCAGAGCCAACCCATCAGCTAATAGATCGATAATTTTTGTTTTCTACTCCTGGATTTGTGCCTAACCCAAGGTGGCCTTAATCAAAACCAGGGATGGATGTAATCTTTCATTTTTCCTTCCTTTTGTGTGGAATTCAAGGGCTACGTTCACAAAACATGACAAAATACTGCACAGTTACCATGTTTCATAGTTCTTTTTATCATGATCTACCAGCAGGTGATCAAGTAGCTTCTACATCATCGTGCCTTCCATTATCCCCACTCAGTCCTCCTTTCATAAAATCAGGTGGAAAGGGTTAAAAGGTTTAAAACAGCAAAAAAAAGATGATAAAAACTGGCAATAGGGAGCTCTGGGTGGCCAAGTAAGTCTTTAAAAGCCACAGAAAAGAAAGAATGGATATACGAATGAGCTAATGAACAAAAGAATGAATGAACGGATTCTGCATTCAGTTATGCCTAAGTATGTAAGAGATCATAGGTGACTCTGGAATAGGAAAGCTTATGGGGGGGGGGGAATACATACCCAGATAGCTTTGGGTATTCGAGAAATATCATTTGCATAGCCATCTGAAAGGAATAGTTTAGCTTGGAGTCCTGCATTGAGCAGGATTGATGGCCCTCTTGCTTCTTCCAACCCTTCAATTCTATGATTCTATGAAATATTTACCCAGAGAGATTTGAAATATTTGGTACATCAGTGATTTCAAGACAAACTTTATTGATTCTATGGTGGGCAATCCAGGATTAAAGTGATAAAAGATAGCTGTCATATTGAGAAAGAAAGAAGAGGTGTAAACATGAAAAAGGTAACAAAGGAATCATCTCGGCTACATAGCAATCATTTTCCGATGCTCATGCAAAGAGAAATGAAAAGACAGAGAGCAGGATTGATGCTTGAGGCAGGAGCAAATGCAGGTGCTTAAGCGGGGCAAGACGAAAGTTGAGTCCACTAGCAGGTCCTGGTGTAGCACAGAAGGGAGGATCTTATTCGGAGTCTTGGGACCAGGTTACATGAAGCTATTTCTGTGGGATGCTTCTGCAGCATCTAACAATATGCTGATCGCTGGCCAGTACAAATGTCCAAGCTGGAGCAGCAGGGGGAGCATCCGCACTTGGAACACCTGGAAGAGCAGCAGCAGGGGGAGCATCCGCACTTGGAACACTTAGAAGAGCAGGAGCAGGGGGAGCATCCGCACT
>NW_025335402.1:102226-107642 GCF_004798865.1 Varanus komodoensis | reverse complement strand
TAGAAGAGCAGGAGCAGGGGGAGCATCCGCACTGGGAGCATTTGGAGGAAGAGCAGCAGCAGGGGGAGCATCCGCACTGGGAGCATTTGGAGGAAGAGCAGCAGCAGGGGGAGCATCCACACTGGGAGCAACAGCCAGTTTTGCTTCCACAGCAAGCCATTTGGATGAAGTGAAGCTGAAATATGAAGCAAAATATTTTCTGTAATTTTCTAAGACAATCTCCTGACCTTCACCCATGTACAGTATGCGCACATAGTGAATGTCATTGCTATGCTCTTGGTTGTCATCTAGACAGTGCATTTGAACTACTATTTTCAGATGTATAAATGAATGTATGTCAGTGATCTTCACTGCTTTGTTCAGCTTTCTTTCAGTCCATTTTTGTTAGGTTTCCTGATTTGTCAATGACACTCCTCATCGAAATGCATAATTTAAAGAGATAACCAAGCTTTACCATATTTTCAAGTTCAACACTTAAATTTTTAATGTTCAGTTTCACATGTTGTACATTGACATTGTGAATGTGGATAATTTCCTCTGAATTTGACGGAGGACAGGTTTACAGTGCTGTCAAACCGCAATCGTTTGGACTAGTCTCAAATATACCTCCAAATATAACTGTTAAAGACATGCAATGTAATTGCACAGTAGCCATCAGGTATGGCAGAACATGAAATCTGATACCAGATCAGCTCCCAAAAGCAAAATACCATTATAATTATTTTAATGATATTATTATGGAATGGGCTTCCATGAGAGGTCGTTGAGGCCCTATTGGTGCAGGTGTTCAAGGATAGGCTGGATGTCCACATGGTGGGCATGTCATGGGTGGAGCCGGCTGGAGCCAGGGGTCAGACTAGATGGCCCGGGAGACCCCTTCTAACTCACTCTGTTTCTATGTTTCTATTATATTTATATCCCAGCTTTTTTCCTTTCAGGGAACTCAAGACATAATTCTCTTCCTTCTCTCAATTTTATCTGCACAACACCTACCAGAACTATATACAGCTTTGATCTCATGTGTTGTTAAATAACACAGTATGATTAACTCTCAACTATTAGAGGTAGAAACCAGGAAAATCAACTCAGATATAACTGGTTTACCATGAGTAGCTTATTTCATATTTGTTAAGCTTATTTCTCAGTGCAAAAACAGATTCTAAAGTAAGCCATCCTAGGAATCCATTGTGGGTCAAAACAAAGGGTCAGAAATATTAAATAAAAGATTTAAAAATAAACAAAAACTGAAATCCAGTAATATACATAAATTGTTGATTAGAAATATCTACTGCCATGTGGATATTCATAGACTTTTTGAGGATACCCAGGATAGGCTGTTTCCTATTTAACAATATCCTATTTCAGGCAACTCCTCTGCATGAGCAAAAGTTCTTGTCATCATGCTAAACTCAATCAAGTACACAAAAAAAAATTCCTTCTGTGGCAATGTTGAATGATGCTATAATTAATGCTAAAAATACAAATAAATTTAGTCTTTAAAAAAGAAAAGAAGCTGGTTTTCCGTAGCAACTTTTTTTTGCTGCCACAGTAGAAATAAAGGAATAAAATGTTGACTGCAAAAGGGTAGAGGCATTTTTGGATCTTGTTCTACTAGTTCCAGCAAAGCTCCCCGGTAACTCCAGAGGCAGAACTGGGTTCCCGGAAGGAATTCTCCCTTCTCTTTGCTACGTAGCTATGAAATCCAACTTACCTTGTCCACCTGGAACTTGTGAGCTCAAAGGAGATGTTGAAACACTGAATGAAGACCTTGGAAGTGGATGCCCTTTTTATACTATTCCATGCACCATTCACCTAGGAAATGAGGCACAGTCAAAGAACGGGCAGACTCTTGATTGCCTTCTGAAACACATGTCTGTGTGCTGTGCCATATTCTAGACCTGTGTCCCTTGAGTTTATTCAGATCTTCCATTATGAGAACTTTTTTTTCTTATGGTGCATAATTAAAGGCTTTGGACTATCATCACACTATAATTCTTAGATCATGCAACACACCGGAGGGCACATGAAAAAGAAGCACGGATTGGGCCTCTTCTTGGGAACTAATGGTCACAATGATTACTCAATCACACACGATGGCTTACTGTTGGGTTACTTCATCCAACCAGAGCCAGAGGCATTTCAGGAGCCAGAGGCGATTCTTCTCAGTTTTCTTCTCCCCCTTACTTTGTGTAATTCATGATAATTTTTATTACATGATTGAAACAGATGAGAAGATCTCTGTTTTCTTGTCCTTGCTTTTCCCCATGCAAATTGAATTTCAAATCACTCCAAAGTTTCTAGGCATATGTTTCCATTTGAAGCCCTGTTTCATAATCCCCCTCCATCAGAGGTTAGATCAGATGCCATTAGAATCAGAGCCTTTTCGTTGCTTTTCCCCTTCCCCCCCATTGGAGGCTATTCTACTTCTTTTCTTCCAATGACCACTAAACTTACTCTGCTCTTTTTAAAAAGTTGTGTACATGCATGCTTTATTTCCCAACATACTTCATTGGTTTTCGTTTAGCAATCAACACCTCAGAGAATCTTGTTGCACCTTAAAGACAGGTTTTTTTCCTGGCATAAGTTTCTGTGCTCTGTAGACCACTGATTTAAACTGTGAAATGGCTTTTGTCCATGAAAATTTATACTGCAAGGAACTTGTTAGTCTTGAAGGTACCACTTTAAAATCAGATTGACATGGCTAATCCTTGGACGTTGTTGTTGATATTAACACACTTTAGGTGGTGCAGTGGTTTAAACTGCTGTGCTGCTGGGCTGGTTGATCGAAAGGCCACCGGTTCAAATCTGCACAACGGGGTGAGTTTCCGTTGCTCCGTCCCAGCTCCTGCCCACCTTGCAGTTCGAAAGCATACAAATGCAAGTAGATAAAAAGGTACCACGTCAGTGGAAAGGTAGCAGCGTTCCATGCACCTCGGTGTGTAGTCATGCCTTCCACACAACCACGGAGACTGTCTGCAGACAAACGCTGGCTCCCTCGGCTAGGAAACGGAGATGAGCACCGTCCCCAAGAGTCAGACATGACTAGACTTAATGTCAAGGGGAAAACTTTACCTTTACTAACCACAGTCTTCTTTGGGTGGACTTGGGGACAGAATGACAAAGTAGGCATTTTAAACCTTATAACTATTTTCCTACATCGGACTTATATAAGGTTGGGTGAGAGATTTATTTTAGTTTGGTTCTGGAATGAATTTACTCAAATCCACTAAATTCTTCATATTCAGGGAAACAGTGTTAGAGTTTGGTTTGGTTTGGTTTTTTTAAGAAGGTGAGTTATCATGAATCTTGAACTTCCGTCTGCTCAGATCTTGCATTGTTCATATTCCACCTAACAATTTATCACTGGTATTTGGGCTCTGTATGAATGCAGGAGAAGGAGATCAGGAGGGTGACTATCTGGAGAAGGGCCTTCTCTGCGGTGGCGCCACAATTGTGGAATTCATTCCCTAGGGAGGCTCGCCTGGTGCTGTCACTGAATTCTTTTCAGCACCAGGCCAAAACCTTTTCATTTTCCCAGTCTTTTAAGACCTAACTGTTTTAATTGGGATTTTATTATTAGTCACATTTTTAGGATGCAGTGTTTAATTTTTTTTTTACAATTTGTATTGTCAAACCATCCCAAGACTTTGATAATGGGACAATCTAGAAACGTTTCAAATAAATAAATAAATAAATTAAATGATGATACTTTGCTCTGGCATACTTTACTTTCTGCTGTATCAGCTGAACTACGACGATCATTTTAATGGATATTCTCCCAGTTTGAAGTCCCCTTTTCCTCCCACCTGACTGTCATCAGCAAAAATCGATCACCTGATTGCTCACTTGTAACCTAACTCAAAACCATTAAAGGTAAAGTTTTCCCCTTGACCTTAAGTCCGGTCATGTCTGACTCTAGAGGGTGGTGCTCATCTCCATTTCCTGACAGAGGGAGTCAGCGTTTGTCTGCAGACAGTCTCCGTGGTCATGTGGTCAAACACCCAAGTGCACGGAACGCTGTTTACCTTCCCACCAAAGTGGTACCTTTTTATCTACTTGCATTTGAATGCTTTCAAACTGCAAGGTTGGCAGGAGTTGGGATGGAGCAAGGGGGACTCACCCTGTTGTGCAGATTCGAACCAGCGACCTTTTCATCAACCAGCTCAGCAGTTTAAACCACTGCGCCACCTGCATCCCCCAAAATCATTAGGGACACATTAAAAAGCACTCTGTTTCAAAATGACCACACATAAAGCACATGAGGGAAATTATGCATGTGCAACATGCATAGGAAACATGGGCTGTTTCATATCCATTCGTTCTTGTCATTCAAATCTTAATGAGTTAGGAGGACTAATTATATTTATGAGGTGGCGAGAAGAATGGCCTCCAGATCTACCAGAGAACAAATCGGTGGTGACGACAAAGGAGTCAGAAGGTTTTTAGTGAGGGAAATGGCCTGTGGCCTCCAACCACCGTGAGTCCAGTCCCTCAATATCATTGAACACCAAGATGCAAATCTGAAGCATAGCCTTTAACTATACTCCTGATGAGCTCTGAAGTCTGTCATTAGCTGAATGTAGCTTTACGCATCCACACTCTGAAGCCAATCCTTTTATGATTAGTGAGAGAAGAAGACAACTGAGTCAGAAAGCATGAGATAGACAAAGGCATGGTGGATAGCTCCGTGCTTTGATGGTGATGGGACATCACGGTTCCGTGACGATGCCTCACTTCCAAGAGGAGGGGCCTGTGGAGGTGTATAAAAAACCCCTACCCCAGAGCTGACCATTCACTCCATTGGATTAAATCATCCACCTCAGCTGTTCAACAGGGTAAGCTCCTATCCCATAGATTTATGTTGTAGCGAACGGCACCGAAGTCAGAAATATGCAGCTGAAGAAAAAGGAAGATTGGGGTTTCGTCTTTTTTTCAAGGACTGAGAAGAAGTTCTCCACTGAGATTTTTCATCTCAGTTAGGAGGGTGCTAAATTTTGAGTCCTCCAAACCAAGGAGCATTTTGACAGTTTTTTGTTGAAGGGTTTTTAAAAATGCGTTTAATTTGGGGGAGTCACTGCACATGGCACTGGAAAGAGCATCTTTGGTTTCTGCCTTCCATATACTGTTTTGGTTTCTCTACAGCTGCTCAAAAGTAACACCATGTTTATTTATTCCAGCTTTGCCATCGTTCAAGGAGACATGAGCTACTCGGACATTTCTGGCCAGTGCGGTCGCTCCCGCTGTGGGTATAATCAGTCTCGCTCCTGCAAGTGTAGCTGCTATCCATGCCTCAGGACCAGGTGCAGCAGTCCCTGCTGTTGCCACTGCCAAAAGTATATCTATTCCAGAGGCGGATCCTATCGCTCCTGCTGCCCCCAGTGCCAGAATCGCTGTTCCAAGTGCGGATGCTCCCCCC
>NW_025335402.1:26674-102126 GCF_004798865.1 Varanus komodoensis | reverse complement strand
GATGCTCCCCCTGCTGCTGTTCTTCCTCCAAGTGCTCCCAGTGCGGATGCTCCCCCTGCTGCTGTTCCCAAACTTGCTGCGCCAGTTGGGGCTGGGGTCCCTGCCAGTGCATCCAGTCGTGCTGCTCTCCCTGCTGTTGCCCCCAGTGCCGTTGCACCCCTTGCTGCTGCTGGTACCAGCGTGGTTGTATCCCCACTTGCTGCAGCCAGTCTCCCCGCTGTTCTTCTTCTGGATGCAGTTGCTATCAGTCTAAGCATTGACCATGACAATGCACAGCAGGCTCTGAAAGTCAAAAGCAGCCAGCCCAGTGCCCAGAATCGAAAGCCAGCTCCCTGGCTGCTAATCCAACCAGCAGAATAGCAACATCAACACATATTTACACATTGTTACTTACCATTTATCATATTGGGATCATCCTCTCAGATAAAAGGGCTGCCACTTTCGGGTTTATTCTTCCTTCATGAAATAGAAGATTTTCCTCTCAGAAAGTCTTGAAAATTGTCCATTTAGTGGAGGAGTCTCATCTGTTTCACATGATAAATGGTGCTTTTACTTCTATTATGTATTTCTTGGTATTTGGGTTCCCGATGTATCATCTAGCTGTAACTCCCACAATTAAAACCTCAAAGCACGAAAATGCCCTGAGTCTTCATTCTGTTCTCTTTGTCCTTAATCTTTTCTGTATAGCCTGAAGTGCCGGGCCCTGTATAATCATGGAAGCTAAGCAGGGTTGGGCCTGGTTGGAATGTGGAAGGGTGACTTAAATGCTGCAAACTCCCCACAGAGCTTCGACTATGGACAGTATAAAAATGTAATGTAATAATATTTAGAAGGCCTTTTGTCTATTGGGCAATATAGGAATGAAACGAAATTTTACAAAACTCAAAGTGTTAGGTTTCTGCACACAAGAAAGAATCACCTTGAAGTCAGTAGGTGTGAGGTTGTGTAAATACTCCCAATTCACTCTTCTCTAAATAATATTCTTACACTTTTGAAAAACATGTATAGAAACATGTATAGAACATGATTATGACCTATAAAGCCCTAAACGGCTTGGGTCCTGGCTACCTGACGAGCGCTTACGTCCGTATATGCCCGACCGCCCTTTGAGATCTGCGGGAGAGTCCCTTCTCCGGGAATCCTCCATGAAAGAAATTAGGAGAGTAAGTACTCGGAGGAGGGCCTTCTCTGCGGTGGCACCCAACCTATGGAATTCACTCCCCAAAGAGGTCCGCCTGGCACCGTCGTTACTGGTTTTTCGGCGCCAGGTAAAGACCTTTTTATTTAAACATCATTTTAATTGTTAAAATATATTATCTGGCCAGGGCAACTTCTTCTTCCTTCTCTTTTCTCCTCCTATATTATTTATTTACTTATTTTATACTGATAATTTTAATTTTATATTATTATGTTTGTAACTCAGTGTATTTTTTGTATTTTTGTATTTAATGGTAATTTATTATGTTCTATTGTATTTCAATGTATTTTATTGTGTTGTAAGCTGCCCCGAGGCTTCAGCAAGGGACGGCATAGAAATGTAATAATAATAATAATAATAATAATAATAATAATAATAATAATAGTAGTAGTAGTAGTAGTAGTAGTAGTAGTAGTAGTACATAGAAGATCTGTGGAGGGGTGGAAGGTAAGAATGAATGAGAATTTCATTCCTGTTCACAAGTCATGTGAATGAGATCCATTGGCGCATGTGAATTCGGACATGAGCAGGAATGCTCTTACCTAGAAATATTTGTATTTCCCAGGTGCGCGTTCAAATGTGAAAGTGTACACTTGTGTAAATGTGCACTTGCCCTGAAAATCTGCATTTTCACACGTCAGCCTATGGAGGAAATGGGTCAATTTTTCCCCAATTAGAAAAATAATTGCATCTTCAGAAATGCACATTTTCCCCATTTTAAAATACACATTCTTAACCTGATCATAAAACAATGCTGATATTCAGGAATGTGAACAAAGCAAACTTCACCTTGAGAAAGAATTCAGGGACCCTTGAAAGATTCCCAACTCGGGAAACGAAACAAAATCCAGCTACACCCTAAAATCCATGTTTTCCTAAACACTGAATTCATGTTCAGCACTTTTAAAATATACACCAACAAAACTGATTTAAAAATGGAACTGAAGCAATTTAACTGGAATCTGAGAGATCCAAACTAACTTGCACTGGGCATGGGGGTGGACCTGATGGCCTTCTGATCCCTTTCGGCCAAACTATTCTATGATTCTATTATTCTAATAGCCATCA
The DNA here is from genome assembly GCF_004798865.1 of Varanus komodoensis. Classification (NCBI taxonomy): domain Eukaryota; kingdom Metazoa; phylum Chordata; class Lepidosauria; order Squamata; family Varanidae; genus Varanus; species Varanus komodoensis. The sequence continues at coordinate 99,860 of NW_025335402.1, read as the reverse complement.
GGTCAAGCACATGGTTTTCCAGGTCTCATGGTCTATGAAGCTCACATGTTGTCAGGATTGTCAACGTCCAAACAGTCTTATGTGGGGAAATCATTGCAAAAGTTTAAAGTGCCACAAGATTCCTTCTTCATTTCTGATGTGAAGGTTCTGCAGCAGAAGCAGGACTCTCCATGATGACCTCATGGCAGGGGTTTCCACCTAGGCTGGCTTGATCTAAAAACATTTTTTGGTTCATTTATTTAGAGTATTTGTATGCCGTCCTTTCGCATAGCCTGAGGACGGCTTACATGTGAATGCATTATGGTTCCTTACCTTCTTCTCTGCCTCCATTTACAGAATTGCTTTTGTTTCCAAAGCTGAGCTGCTGAAGGCATCACGGAGGTCATGGCTGCTGCCGTTGCTGGCCAAGAGTGGCCTACTGTATCAGAGACAGTTCCCAACCATGCCCTGTTGTGGGGTCCACCATTATTCCTACAATCTAAGTGAAACTGTGCAAGGACAGGCTCACTTCCCCATCCATCACTGACCAGTTTGCAACTGGGTAGCTGGGAGAAGAAGAGAGGATCTTTCATTGTTTGACCTGAAGGCTTCCTAGTTTATCTCCTCTGCTCATCTTGCTGTAGCTATTCGAACCTCCCCATCCTGATTGCAGAGTATCCCTGCCAACTCTCCTCTCAGATCCTGGAACACCTTTTAATCATCTGTCGTATGATTAAGGAAACATGGAGCTGTCATGATGTCCTTGGTGATGGATTCCTCAGTTGTCTTCTGCCTCTGCTTTCCGACATCCCTTCTCTATGCATATGTCTACACCACAGACCTGAACTGGTTCTACCAGCATGTCCTCTGCTTGGCCAAAATTCTTGTGGGAGGAGCCTAGAAGTCCTGAACACATGATGTCCAGCACCCATATCAAAATTCAATGCTCAGGCTTCTCCCAAGCAAGGCATGGGATAAAACCAGCAGAACGTGCATAATGTAGACATCTTCACTAGTTTGTTTCCTAATCTGTGCAAAGCATACTCAATAAAACTCTGCAATTCTGGAAAATCCTTGTGTCTCCCTGTCTTGTTTCCTTTTATGAGGGCCACTGACAAATTGCCAAACAATGCCAACCACATCCGTGCTGATTCTCAGGTAAAATGTGTGTGTGTGTTTATGTATCTAGATGCAGGTTTAGAAACACTTGTTGTAAGTTAAATAGGGAGAAGCGGGACTACACCGTAGAGTGGAGGAACGTGGCCAGCTGTCCGTGTGCCTTGCCTGGCCCTGGTGCAGGTTCTGTGGAAGGGCAACTAAAGGCCCAGCCCTTCCTCCAGAGATCACCTTACTGTTGGACGGACCCCCCTTGAAATACAGAATCTCTCAAGGAGAATAAACGGTCAGCTTGCAATCCCCAAGAAACTTTCCTCCCGTGGTCTACTGTTCCTTCGCACTGATACTTGTGTCCTTGGGCAGTTCTTAAAACTCAGCCCCAAACGCCAGCCCTGTTGCATTTCTGGCTGGGAAAGGGAATGGAGGAGTCCAGCCCAGCTCTCACCCCTGAGATCTGCCGAGCAACAACATGGTTATCCTTTTGGGCCCATGTTTAGACTTCCCTTAACTTCCCGTGATTGTATAAGATCTAAAATCTCCCCATCTATGGAATGCGCTCCCAGAGAGGTCCGCCTAGCACCGTCGTTATTTGTTTTTCGGTGCCAGGCTAAGACCTTTTTATTTAAAACTTATTTTAATTGTTAATTTATTGGTATTTATAGGATTTTAAATCTTTTAAGCCGAGATGCACTGGGGTTTAATATTTTTATTGTATAATTGTTTTATTGGTATATTTTGTTCTTGTTGTGAGCCACCCCGAGGCTTTGTTGCAATGGGGAAAGCATAAAAATGTTTTAAATAAATAAAATAAATAAATAAAATGTGCCTGAAATCTTAAAGAATGATTCAGTATCGCGTACTGCACTTTTTAATCTTTTCCAAATGGCCAAGAGAGAATTGCTTGTTCAGTTAAGTACAAGCAGAACTACTAACTTCCTACCCCAAACTCTCTTCCTCTTCATCATCCTTGTGGTGGGATCCTCATATTTTGCAGCTGTCATTCAATGGCTGGAAATACACAGATACTTGAAACAGGGGCTTTGCAAAGGAGAGTCTGAGAGAATATCGATCTTGATTGCTACAGAATTTTATTGAAGTAAAATGGAAGAGACCCAAGGAGACACCATAGAATGCCGCAGAAGCCCCCTAGATGGGGACACCATCTTCCCTAGAGAGAGGAATGTGCTTCCCTCCTTCAGGGGCAAGGTGTGCTTGGAAAAGTCCCATGTGGAGAAGAGAAGGATCCAAAGTGAGCGCAGGAGGGAGGTTCAAAGCTTCAGAAGTTTCAGGTGGCGGAGCGGCTGGGCAAAGGGACCTGCTTTGCTGATGAGGAAGCTGCTCCAGCTCTCAGCTTCCATCTGGCTGCAGGGGACATTCAGGATGACCAAGGAAAGTCCAAGTAATCAGGTGGAAAAACAGACTTGAAATCAACATTGTTTCTCTGATACAGAGATGCGGAACCATCTGACCCACCTAGGGCTCCAGGGTGGCCCACACACTTCCCCAGGGATCCCCACCTCTGCTGATCAATTGTTTAGTGATTTCCCAGCTTTTGCAGTGTCTCCTTTCCATTCTCAAAGCTTGAAATTACTCTTTTATGACTTAGTTTCCAACCCAACGTTCTTCACGCCAGATGTTGGTCTTTTTGAGCCACTCCCCCCTCTGTTGATATACTCCCTGTCCTCCCCTGGGATGACCCCCCCCCCAAGAAATTTTAGTTACCCAAAACAAAAGTTCTCCCTCAAGCTGAAGGAGGTTCCACAGCCGTGATCCCATGGACAGTATGGAGATAATGGAAGAAGATTGACAAGCAGTCAAGGCCCAATATCAGCTTTCTTGGTTTATTATTGCCTACCCATCCAGGTGGAGAACACAGATCAACAGAAGTATGAGCCTAGACACCATTGGGAAGAAGAAAACACCAGCTATCTGATATGCAATAGGCTTGGCTCCTTCGTGTAAGAGAACAAAGGGGAAGCCACCAGAAGAAAAGAAGAAGCTACAGAGGGATGAAAGGAGCCAGGTAGAAAGCTTCAGGCCATTCCTTCAGCAGAAGGAAGTAACTTGAGAGCCATAATGAGTGGAGCCTTCAGCAGGGAAGTTGCTCACGCTGCTCCACTGCAGCTTCTCAATGTGCTGGTCCTCTCTAGCATTTCTTGACGCAGCAGTCTTTGGTCTGGGTGGTGCAGCACGACTTCACGGGAGGGCAACAGGGAGCACAGAGGGTCTGGCTGCAGCAGGGGGAGCAGCAGGACTTGGAGCTGCTGCAGGACTGGGAGCAGGAAGTCTTCGAACTGCTGCAGGGAGAGCAGCAGGACTGGGAGCTGCTGCAGGACTGGGAGCAGGAAGTCTTCGAACTGCTGCAGGGGGAGCAGCAGGACTTGGAGCTGCTGCAGGACTGGGAGCAGCAAGGGGTACAGCAAACTGGGATGCAGCAGGATTGGAGGCAGCAGGGAGAACAGCAGGACTGGGCACAGCAGGGGGTGCAGCAAACTGGGATGCAGCAGGGGGTGCAGCATGACTGGCCACAGCTGGGGGAGCAGGAGGACTGGATGCAGCAGGGAGAGCAGGAGGACTGGCCCAGCAGGGGGTGCAGCAGGGGGAGCAGCACGACTGGGTGCTGCCACAGGAGGGCGCTGCACAACACTGGACCGTGGTCCCGCAGGACGAGCCTCCCCCACAGCAATCACTGCAGCTCATCTTGATGAGTGAAGAAGAATCTGAAACAGAATCCAGTATAAAGCATGTGTTACAAAGGAGACCATCTTTTGCATGTGATTATTTCTGGGAAAGGGGGATTCTGGGAAAAGGGTTGGAACGTTCTCCAAATGACACCCTCAGACACAGATGCTCACACATGCATGCGCACACACTGCCTTTTCCACTCCTCTTCACTGCTGTTATTTTATTTCAGCACATTGCATGTGGATCCTTCTTGCTGGATAGACGGTCCAGCCAACTAGGGATCCCATAGCCAATTTGGTGCTCTACAAAGTCCTAAGTCTTTCTCTCTCTCCCTTTCTCTTTCTCTAAACTGTGGATTTGTGATAGATACACTACTAGCAAGTACGTTGTGAGCAATTGTTCAGAAGCAGCACAAGCACCATTTTTCAGATGGATAAGATCTGCGTAACAATAATGTGTGTGCAACTCTTGCTGACTTCTCTGAGACATGACTTTGCTTTTGGAACGTTCCTAGAAGGCCTGTGGATAAATCACAGCACAGAAAGCAAGCAGAAGCCAGATCACTTCACACATACTATTTTACCAGAGTGGGTCATGTCCCACACCACCTACGATATTGCTCCCATTGCAAGTCTCCAGGTCCTATCTTTGATAGGTGATCAACACCTGGCATTTTAAGGTTCAAACCACTTTGCCTGCATTACAAGAAGAGCCCTACTGGATCAAACCTAAGGATCCTCTAGCCCAGGAGCTGTTTTACCACAGTGGCCAATTCAATGGTGTCAGGATGCCCATGCACTAGATGTGAAGAAGACAATCTTCTCTTGTCCATTCCCAGCATTTTATACTGGGAGCTGGTGAATAGACCTCTCCTCCAGTTTTAAATTAAAACTGGAAGCTCAAGGTCATCATTAACAATATATACTGAGCATTGACAATGGCATCGTACTTGCAAAGAAAAGGTTATTTCCCACCGCTATTGCTGCATAAGAATCAGTAAAGAAACTTACCGCACGAGGTTGTAGTAGCTTGCAAGGGCAATGAAGTACATTAAGCCTTGAGAGACAGACCTCTTTTATACAGGTCTGTGAGCTGTTCCCCGAGGAAGTGAGGCAGCACCAAAGGACGGCCAGTCCTTCCTTGGCCATCAACATGCATTTCCATCCTCTGCGCCATCATCTGGTCCATCCTCCTTGCCTTGTATTCTTGACAAAGAGAGTATGTCTGTTATTAAGCCTAGTTTCATCTAATAGCACTGTAATTTACTCATGTGTCTAAGAAGGACTCAGGGGATTTACTCTAATAAGATGGGTTTTTAGGATAGTGGTGATTAAAGACCCTGATTTATGAATTAAGATGTCTCACAGTTTGTTCATCTCACAGGTCATGTGCAGTTTTAATGACACTATTTTTCCTCCACCCCATTGGGGCATCTGTGTGATATCAATGCCAGTGAAGGAAGAACCGTGGCACCCAACAGTCAAATTGACTCAAGTTGCATGCTTATGCAAATTAGGAAGAAAAAAGATACACCTTTTTGAAAACAGTTTTTTGCCCCTTTCTGAAAGGCTGAAAGGCCTCTCCTAAGGCTGGAAGCACAAGTTTGAGGTGGAACGTCAGGTGGGTGTGCTTTTGGCCATTTCCTCTTTGTTCCCATCCCCTTTGTCTTCCTCCCATATGCACCATCAGAAGGTGGCCCCAGGTGTCCTGAAATTGAAATCAGCTTCAAAGTAGTTAAATACCTCAGACTTAGATGGAGCTTTGGTGTGGACCAGCAACATCTCTTCCACATTTGTCTTATGGTTTGAGAGCAAATTTTGTGTAATAAGATGACAAGTAGAGTGGAACTGTGCACTATCAAATACGTTTTGTGGAGAATTGTATTTGCTTTCCATCATGAAGTGAATGGATCCAATTCACAGTTCCTGGAATAATACATGGGTCTGCACTCATGTATCAGGGTCTGCACTCTCCAAATGTTGTGAGCTTGTGCAGTTCTAGGCTCCAAACCTGCAGATAAAAATTCAGGGAAAGTTGCATCTGAACATGTGTATATTAGGGAAAGAAATGTGCAACGTGCATTGATGGTTAAAACAGTTTGGCAAAGGCCATGACCTAAGGAGACCATAGGCTCTCCCACACTGGAGGCTCTCAAGAGGCAGCTGGACAGACATCTGAAAGGGGTTCTTTAACTTAGAGTCCTACATTGGACATGGACTGGACTTGATGGTCTTATAGGTCCCTTCCAGCTTTACTATTCTATAATTATGTGATTTAGGAAAGGTGCACGTGAAAAGTAATGCAAATGTGTGTCAAGCTCAAATAACATTTTGGGATGCTGTGCAACTGGGGAGAATGAGCTTATGAGAGCCATTGTGGTGTGGCGATTGGACTGCTGGACCTCCTCATCCATGGAGCTCACTGGGTGACTTTGGGCCTGTCCCAGGCCAATAATGGAGGTAGCACATAGACAGCAAGGCTAGTAGCCATGGATAGCCTCCTCCTCCATGAATGCATCCAATCCCTTTTTAAAGCCACCCGCACTGGTGGCCAGCACTTCCTCCCATGGCAGCAGTTTCCGTAGTTGAACTCTATCCTGTGACATGCCCAGAATCTCCCACCAATCAGGGTCATGGGATGACCCTTTCAGGGTCTGGTATCATGGGGAAGGGGGAGATGACAAACAGCCATGCATTCCTTTTTTTCCCCATTTACTCCCTCTCAAGTTCTTGCTTGCAAACCTTGGGCTGCTATTTAAAGAAGATGGTTTTAATTGTGCACTACGAGATAATGATTTTTTTAATGAAATGCATGAACAAAGTCAAGAGGGATGAGTGAAATGTGACACACCAGAAAGGCATGACACTTTGCATTTAAATCATGCCTTTGTTATTCCTTGGTGGTATGTTCCTTCCTAGGAAAGCAAAGAGGATCACAGGAAGAACCTTGGAAGCTCGACCAGGAACCCTGGACTGAGTCAGCCCCTTGGTCCCTCTAGCTCAACCTTGTCTGCAATGATTGGCAGCAACGGGGTTTTCAAGAAGGCGTTATTCCAAGTCCTACCTGCAGGACTTGGGGTTCAAATTTGGGACCTTCTACATCTAAAGCAGGTGGTCTACCTGAGTTTTAGGCAGGGATAGGGTATTTGTTTCAGATCAGGTGTGAAAGGTGTGAAAGGTTCAGGGAGTGTTCAAAAGTCAGAAAAGTTAAGGAATTATCAAAGAATCTGATATTGGGGGAAAGAGGGTGACACATGGCCTTCTAGGGAACCCTGGAGGACCAGGGTGAGACTCAAGTGAGTCTGAGTTTTAGCATTCATGATCTAGAGGCATCTAGCTAGCCACTATGGGAAAGTGCCAACTAAACGCCATGGAATTCGTTCCGGTTTGGCAGAACAAGGCTTAAGTTGATTTTAATCACACAGAGGCATATAATTCCTTATGCAGTGAAATTATCCATCCATCAATCCATGATCTTGGGTGCAGGAAGACTGCTGCTGTTCTGATCGCTTGATGTCCAAATTCTTGTGATGTAGTCAATATCTCTAATAGTAGGGAAGAAATCCATTTTCAGTGGGAAGGGGTTTGTAGTCCGATATCGGGGCATGGTTTTGTTGATATTCCCCTTAGGCTTGAAAAATTCTTATTGTCATGGCCACAAGTGCTGCTTTGAGGGAAGGAGAAAGTCATTTAAAAGACTCATGAATGCAGATACAGCAATCATTTGTGAGTCTAATTGACCATCACCATGTCTTCTCCCATTTTAAATAGAGAAAACCAATAAGATGCCAAATGCAACAATACCAAAAAACAAGATTGTCGAAGTTCTCCGAATTCCACCCCAAAGCTTGTCCCATCTCACACTCCTCTCTGTTTGAAGTCTTTAGTTTAGTGCACTTTCATGTGAACCTCCCCAAATTCTGTGCCTGTGTGTATTTTTGAGGTGCGTGGATGCTTCTTTCATGGATTAAACATATTTGTGCAGACTTTTCCTGCAAATTGTGCATGCCATCAAACATAGTTTTGGGTCTGTGGCTCATGCCACAAGCTCAGAAATTTGTGGAATTCAACCAATGATTAAGTCATGTTCAGTTTGGAAGGTGCAAACATGTTGGGGGGCCTCACCATGTAGTGGAAATAGCCTATCTTTGTTCTCTTTTCCTAAGGAGGCTTTTTGTTGCTGGCTTCTCCTGCAAGAGGTACTTTGGCAGTCTGGACATGGCAGCAACTGAAGATTGTTCTATGGCACTGAAGGGGGGAATGGCAGTGTCCCCTCATTCTGTGCTCTCTCTCTCTCTCTCATTCTGCGCTCTCTCTCTCTCATTCTGCGCTCTCTTTCTCATTCTGCGCGCTCTCTCTCTCATACACACAGGCATGACACGGGAGAACCACACTTGGTAGCTGATGTCAAGACTCTCTGAACTCTGTTTCAAAGCTCAGATTGATTCGTTCACATTTTCAAACACTGTGAGATGAATTTCTGCTCATCTCCACCTGAAGTCCATCGGATGCTAATGCTACAAGTGTGACTTCTGTCTTCTGTATGTAAAGCAGGAACTAATCTTCCTGACCTCACTCACTCACTCGCTCTCTCTCTCGCACCCGCGCACACACACACACAAACACAGGTGCACAAAGAAAATAAATCCAAGAAAACTATTATTGCTTGCAATTTTATTGCTTCCATTCTACATCACAGAAGAGTCATTCAAAGATCAGAAGAGAGCTCAGTCCATTCAGCAAGAAAATGATGACACCTCATCACAGATGCTAGCTGGCCACTCCTCCTTGGGGAAAGAGATACGATGAAGAGTAAAGAAAGTGTAAATGTGAAGATTTAGGCCGCTCGTCCAAAGAGGAATGCCTGAAGCTGCAGGCTTCCAGCTTGGAAAGATAAATCGAGGCAGCCAACTAGCAGGTTGCCAAGGCTGAGTGGATGGTGGATGCACCAGGAGTTCTCCTGAGAGTCCTTCACCATCTGCACTGCTTAGGGTAGCAACAGCAGGAAGAGCCACAGCAACTGGAAGAGCAGCAGGGGCTGCAACAGGAGGGGGCACAGCAGCAGGGGCTGCAACAAGAGGGAGCGCAGCAGCAGGGGGCGCAGCAGCAGGGGGAGCAACAGCAGGGACTGCAGCAGCAGGGGGAGCAACCACACATGGAACAGCAGGACATCTTTGCGATGGGGAGAGAAGCTGGAGCTGAAAGAAATGAAAAGCCGCATTAATAGCCGCCCACATCAAGAAATGCATCCTGCGTGCATATTTTCTGTGCTAGGGGAACCAATATAGATTTTTTCCCCTGCTGGGAAGCCCAGGGCCTAATTGTTCAAAAGGATGCAGGAGACCTAATTTGTCACCAAGAGTGGGATCACCAGAGAGCCGCATCTCATCCTGGTTCTTGGTTGGCAGGGTGTACTGATTGATGGCACCCATAAGTCATCTGTGATATGTGTAGTGTGGCAATATTTAGGTGTCCTTTGACATCTCAGTGTGCAGCGACTGCCCTCCAGATCTTCAGGCCTTCATCTCCCAAAAATCCAGGCAGCATAGTCAATGGGCACCAAGGCTGACAGTTATAGTCCTAATTATCTAGGAAGTTGTTGCTGTTAGTCGCGAAGTTGTGTCCAACCCATCGTGACCCCATGGACAACATTCCTCCAGGCCTTCCTTTCCTCCACCATCCCCTGGAGTCCACTCAAGCTCACGCCGACTGCTTCAGTGACTCCATCCAACCACCTCAACCTCTGTCATCCCCTTCTCCTTTTGCCATCTATTGTTCCCAGCATTAGGCTCTTCTCCAGGGAGTCCTTCCTTCTCATTAGGTGGCCAAAGTATTTGAGTTTCATCTTCAGCATCTGGCCTTCTCAAGAGCAGTCAGAGTTGATCTCCTGCAGACCGGTTTGATCGCCTTGCAGTCCAAGGGACTCACAGGAGTCTTACCTTCGATAATCCAGTATGGACCATCCTGAGATGATGCATGGTCCTACTTTGTGGAACTTATTTATGTGGAGGTTGGTCAAGAAATCATTCTAGGCCTTCAGGGGGCTGTCACAAGTAGGTCAGGCTATGCTTCATTAGCTTATGAAACCTGCAATGCTATAAATCTCAAGACCTCAAGGCAAGACAATACCTTCACTGCCCATGCAGAATTTAGAGTTAAGCTACAGTAGAAGCTGGCGTTAAGCTATGTGGAACCTATAGTTAATCTACGGTTAGAGAACAGAGGCAAAGTGTAGATGAGAATTTGCCCCTTTCTTCAACCCTCTTGATGCCCTCATCTTTTCTCTCCGGCTTTGATTAGTATGGGAAGGAGGGAACTTACCTTGTTTGTATTAGGAATTGGTGTGGATGTTGAATCCAGGGAGTGAATGCAAAACTCCATGATGGTGGCTCTTTTTATATGCTTCTGTGCATCCTTTCCTGAGCCATGAGACATTATCCAGGAATGATCAACGTACGCAGTTGGTTCCCTCCACAACATGACATGGTGTGCAATCCTTGACTACCAGGCTTCCTTCATCTCCAAAAGGATATGATTAAAGCTATTTCCAGGAAATAATGCTGCCATTTTCACCCCTGACCAAGGGACCACTTTACACATAATGACAAACAAAATCTCAATGTGATCTAGCACTTAAGAATCTCAGTGTTTAAAACTTTGAGCCTGCAGTCAGTGACCTGCATTTAGTATTACTGCTACTGCTAGTAATTTGAGCATATGTTGAAAACAATTGAAAATATGGGATAGCTAGGATGCACCCTCCTCCAAAATTATTCAGGCACTCACTATTTTATGCTCAAACATACATTTCAGCTGTGTTTAGTATTCATTGTATTTATTATGACGGAGGAAATGACCCCGGAAATGAATGGTATCAGGTGTGTTGAGTCTGGGTGGGGGCAGGGGATCAGGAGGGTGCTGTATATTCATCTTAATTATTTCTCAAATATAATCCTGTAAGTGCCCTGTTGGTCAGGGAAGAGAATAACAGGGTTAAGAGCTGAGAATCGTGCTAATCATATATTTTTTAACAACAAAAGATGTGAACCCTCAGAAATCACACACCGAAGGATGAGGTGATGCAGGCCAATGCTGGGGATTAATGAAGACTTTGACATTCTTGGGCTGTGACTTATTCACCCAGAAAGGATGCAGGGAGCTGTATAAAAAGGCCCTCCGTCCGGCACTTCTTCACACACTCACTGCATCCAATCTCCACACCAATTCCTATTGCAGAGCAAGGTAAGTTGTGTGCTACTGTTTCTTAGATGGGGTGAGGGGAGTGGATGAAAGGGCAACCCCAGATGTATAGTTTTATTGGATGCAGAGGGGTTGACGTCCACCCACAAATCGTACTTTACACAGTAGTTCTTAATTTGGGAATAGGAAAGCTGGGATGGTCTCATGCTATCCGAATTTATTTATTATTTAACGTTTCACACACACTAGCAGAAGATCCAATATGGTCCAAAGGGGCCTTCTCCACGCATCTTCCAGATGCTTGAAATGACATCTTCTGTCAGCTGTAACCAACATGTCTGAAGGCCCTTTCAGAACCAAGCAAGGGCTTTGTTTTTTGTTCTGCCAGTAGAAACTCAGGGTAGCTTTCGCAAGTTGAATAGGAGGAGGACTCATGGCTCGAGAAACATCTGGACTTGACATTCCATGCCCGTCCTTTGGCAGCTGTATATGCATCATGCTGGATTCACCACAGATCTCTTGATTTCTTGCAGTTCCTCCTCCTCTCCAGGTTGCAAAGATGGCCTGCTGCCCCACCTCTTGCTGCTCCACTTGCTGCGGCAGCCCCTGCTGCTGCTGCTGCCGCTCATGCTGCTGCTGCAGTTCTCCGTGCTGCGGCTCTCCGTGCTGCAGCTCTCCGTGCTGCTGCTCTCCATGCTGCGGCTCTCCGTGCTGCAGCTCTCCGTGCTGTGGCTCCAGTTGTTGTGTCTCTCCCTGCTGTGACAGAAGCTGCTGCTACCCCAAGCAATGCTCCTGGTGAAGAGGTGTGTGCGGCCTGTTGAGTGCAAGCCAGGGGTCCGCCGCCTGACCACCCCACGTCCAACAGCAGCACCACCCTCTAGGGCTGCCTGCTAACTCCTCACACCACTCTCACCACGAAGTCCTACCTCTCTCCTTTCCTTCTCTGTGGCTTCTGCTTCTGTCCTTTGAGCGACTCTTTTGCTCAGCCCAAATCTAACTATGCATGAGAGCAAAAATGAAATAAACGAATGAAAATTGCATACTGCTCTGAATAGTCTAGTAGGATTCATTTTTCTCGAAAGTCTCCGTGTTCGTGTGTGTGTGTGGAAAGAGGAAGCTCTATAATTCAATTCAATGGGTAGAACATCAGCTCTGGATGCAGAAGGTAACTGTCCCAATGGTTGGCATCAGTAGGTTCAGCCCATGAAATATTATCCCAGTATCTGAGTTCATTTTGCCTCATGGTAGAGTCAACCTTGAAGACTCAGCAAGTAATTATCTAAGGAATGCCAACTGCAGATGGGTAGCAGGTCCCTGATGCCACCAGTTGGCATGAAATTGATATAAATGTCCCTTGTACATATTGCTATGCCTTCTATGAGTGAAGAATTATTGTGCTTAACCAAAGTTAAAGAAGTTTGAACAATTCAGTTTTTGAGAATTCTGATGCTGGCAGTGACTTAACCAAAACACATATTTAATTACAAACACTGTATGGGATATTTTTGTCCTTAGCCTCATGAGTTCTCTGAGCATTTCTGACTGTCCTTAATTGTGCTTTGTTTACATTCGGGGACTAAAAGTTTCATTATGTCTGCACTCTATAAAGTTATACAAGTTTTCTAGCATGGCTGGGGTGGAAGAAGCCTTGGGATTGCATTTTGGTGAGGGTGCCAAGGATTCTGAGCTAAGAACAACTCACTCATAGGACAAGAGTTTCCTGAGGCAAGAGCATATGCCAGTAAAACCAGTTCAAGTTCTTTTGTATACATATAAAGAAAGGAGTTGTGAAAGAATGCTGTCAGAAGAAAAACAACACAAATTGGACAGCAAAAACTCAATTTGCCCGTCATTTATTATTAGCATGAAGGAAAGTTGTTTCCAAGACATGGGAAGTCAAAATAATTGTGCAGTTAAGAAAAGGAGGCCCGGAAAAGCTGCAGTCAATTCATTTGGAAGCTTGAGTGAAGGAGATAAATCACAAGTAGATAAGATCAGACCAGTTCCTGAAACTCTCTTCTTCTCGCAGCTCTCAAGGCTGCCTGGAAGGGGCTGGACTTCCTTCAGTATTTCTTCACTTGGCTGCAGCACTGCTGGACAGGGGCTTGAGGCCTGGATACACAGCAGCAGCTCCTCGAGGTGCAGCAGGGAGAGTAGGAATAATGGCAGACACCACAGTAGGGATCTACTGGGATCTGTCTCGCGACATATTGGACCACCCTGGGTCTGCACCTGTGACAGCAACTGCAGCCACAACCTCCACAGCAGCCCATCTTTGAGGAGCAAAAGGAATCCTGTGAAACAAAACAGGGATGGATTAGCCAGACTGAAGAACTTGCAAGGATTTTGATCCGCCATGAGGAGAGGAATCCTGGCACCCTCCTAGTCTGAAGACAGCACCCAGTCATGAAGTCATGACATGTCCAGCTGCCACTACTAAACTTTCAACCCAAAAATGAATAAGCAGCTACTGATGTGGCACCTTCTAGATGCACACATGCATTAGGGCAGCTTTGGGACACGTTTGGACCACAACACCCAGAATTCCTGGTAAATGGCCCTGCTGGATAGGAATTCTGGGAGTTTCAGTCCAAAAGCCTTTGAAGGCAAGGCTGCAGAAGGCTGCATGATATTTTGTGTACTGCAATCCACAGTGCCTCATTTTCTGCAACAAACCAAAACTATGGAAATGGCAAGGTGTGGGTATCAGCTACCAAACATGGTACAAAATCCAGGTGGCAAACACCATCCAGCTTCTTGGGCCACCAGATGGGAAGGCTTGATTTAAAACAATCAACATCCACTGGCTTCACATTTTGGTCCACTGTTCCCCAAATCTTCCCTGTCCAGAAGCCCTGAAGACCTAGCCTATTCAGGCATTCTGAATCCACAATGGGGAAAAGTTGGAAGGAAGGAAGTAGTCCCATCCTACTCCAGCTGTGCGCATTTCTGTCATCTTCTACGCATGGAGGGTGACAATCCAAGCAGGAGAATTTCCTAGACTCATGAAGGCTGTTGGAAGAAAGTAGAACATGGGTTTTCCCACATTCCAGAGAACCTCCAAAGAGAGAAGAGGACCACTTATCTAGACTGCCAACCATCACAAGAAGAGGTGGTGGAGATGCACAAGGAAGAGGTGGGATGAGAGTACTCCATCTCCTCATACAGTGTTTCTACATGACCATCACCACCACCCAAAAAACCTTTAAAACGTGTCACCCTCTTCAAATCACAACACTCATCCCAAGGTTGTGGGTCCCATAACAAACCCAGTGCTGCATTTTCCTCCTTCCCACAAGAATGGTACAAGAGCTCGCAAAATATTGTTGGTCTTGATTTTTGCCCACCCCCTTCCTATCCAAATCATGAAACTCAAGGAGTCTTGAAAGTACAATGGAAATGCACCACAACCATAAAACTACATTAAAATACCACAAAACACAACAATTAAAGGCAGCAATGTTGCTAAAGGAGAAACAACCCATTTTCCAGCCAGGATATTCTTTGCCCATGACATCAATGAAGAGCAAAGGACCACTTACCCTGTTCAAGAGCACAAATCCGTCAGAACCAGGAAGTTCCAGTCGACAGATGAACAGCTTCTGGACCAGGGGCCTTTTATACAGCCCTGTGCTGCCTCCCCTAGGAAATGAGGCACCTCTGAGGAACGCCTGGCTGCAGAGGAGGATCACCCGCCTTCTATGTTCTTACTTTTGGCTCGGTCCAGATCTCTCATTAATGAAGCATTTAGAATGGTGCATGATTAATGTCAGCTTGGTTTCATTGCCTAGTTGTAGGCTGAGAAGTATTTATGACCAGCCAATGCCGTGAGACCAAGGGAGTTGCCTCATGGAAACGTGCAGCTACTTAGAACTTTCTGTCCACCTCTGCGAAATTCCCTTGGCCATGGGTCAATTATTCCCTTTTCTTAGTACTCGTTGCATTGATGAAGCTATTTGCATTGAATGAATATGTGGAGAAGGCCCAGGACAGGGAGCATGCGATTGACATGGAATATGATTGCCAAGATGACCTGCCACATCATCCGTTCATATCGTGCTTGTGCCTTCTGGTCATCACACACCAGCCTCATGAACTCCTGATCAGGTCATTGGGAATGCATATCTCCTCTTAAAAAGAGATATACACTCATTTTCCAATAAGAATAATGAAGTAAGGATGATGCCTGACTATTCACAGGCATCTTTTAAGCATGTGCAGTTGTGCCATGCTCCAAATTATGCGTCTCTCAAACACGTTCTGTGAGATTCTAATAGCCAAATGTCTGTTTTCTTCCAACACCTATGCAGGAACCAAATTAGGGAAGGCTTCTATGGAGGGGGATGTGTGTCTGTGTCTGTGCACTTGAGCTGCAGGGTGTGGAAGCTGGCAGTGAGTGCTTCTGGGAGTGGGTGGATGAATTTTCCCAGCTCTTCTGAAAATCTGGGAAAACATATCAGTTTCCTCTGAGGATCTAATAATCCAGCAGTCAACTCAAAGTTAGAAACATAGAAACAGAGTGAGTCAGAAGGGGTCTCCCAGACCATCTAGTCTGACCTCCAGCACCAGCCGGCTCCGCTCACGACATGCCCACCATGTGGACATCCAGCCTATCCTTGAACACCCGCACCAATGGGGCCTCAACCACCTCCCATGGAAGCCCATTCCACACCCTCAGGGTCCTAACTGTCAGGAAGTGCTTCCTGGCATCCAAATGGAACCTTGACTCCCTGAGCTTTGCTCCATTGGAGCGTGTCCTGCCTTCCTCTGCAGAGGGAAACAGGTCTCTACCCATCTCCATGTGACATCCCCTCACATACCTGCATGTCGCCAACATATCCCCCCTCTGAGTCTCCTCTTCTCCAGGCTGAAGAGACCCAGTTCCCTCAGTCTCGCCTCATACCCCATCCCCTGCAAACCAGCCACCAACCTTGTGGCCCTACGCAGCACTGACTCCAACCTGGCTATATCCTTCCTGTAATGAGGGGCCCAAAACTGAGCACAATACTCCAGTTGCGGGCGCACCAGAGTTGTGTAGAGTGGCAGTAATACCTCTCTCGATCTAGAAGCCACACTTCTGGCTGTGCAACCAAGGGTGGCAGTCGCCCTCTTGACCACCGCATCACACGGCTGGCTCATGTTCAGCCTGCAGTCAACCAGCACCCTGAGGTCCCTTTCACAAGTGCTGCTCTCCAGCCACTTGTCCCCTAACCTGTACTTGTGACAGCTATTCCTGTGCCCCATGTGCAAGACCTTGCACTTATCCACATTGAACACCATCCTGTTGTCTCCTGCCCACTTCCATAGTCTGTTCAGAGCCTATGGGAGTTTCCCCATCTCTTCTCCTGGACCAGCAGCTCCTGTTGACAAACACCTCTTAGTTGAAGGTGAGGATTCCTTTCATTCACAAGCCATCCTACAGGGTGATCAGCAAGTGTGGCTTGTGAGTCCACCAAAGCTGGGCACTGTCACTGGACCTTCTGCGCTGGATCGGAGGGAGTGACGGTTGTGCTATGGGCAGGCCCAAGGAGCATCCTCTGCAGGTGGCTGTGTGTAACATGCATGGAGGTGGCCCCTTGACCCTGAGCCAGAATATCCATCCATCTTGGTCAGGATGGATCATGAGAAGAGGGCTCAGGGAGAGGTTCTCCCCTCCTGGCCCAGGTAGAAGAGATCCTACGCGCAGAGCTTTTGGAGGTTGAATCTGAGAAGGTGGCCTGCCAGCGGTACATTCTAGCACTGAGTTCTGACCGGTCTGTGGCAAATGTGCAGATGGAAATATGTGGTTCCCTTAGATTGATTCTGCTGATTGATGCTTCCTGGCCAGGAATGGGCAGTTTTCTGTCCCTCTCTCATTTGTCCATCACTTCCCTCTCTCACAAGACCTGTTTCCTCAGTGTTTGCTGCTGGCATCTGCTCTTGTGTGTGGAGCAGGACCAACTGTGCTTGGATTGCCCTCCTTCCCTTCAGCCCATTTTCCCTGCCTCCTTCAGTCCCTTCTTCTCCCACTCTCCTTCTTCCTTCTCATCCAGGCAAGGGCCAGTGAAGGAGTGGGGGCTGACAGACCTCTGAAGTGACAGTACACAAAGAAAAGGAGCTGTGGGCTTTATGATATCAAGCCAGGGGCTGCAAGTTGCCTCTCCTGAGATCAGCCCTGCTTCCTCTGACTGTCAGTGGCTTTGGGGGATCTCAGGGGCTAGAGCTCTTCTTCTGAACACCTTCAAACAGATGCCCAAGTTTGAATCTGTGAGTTTCTGCATGGAAAGATGGGATCCGATAGTCCTGTTCTTCAGCCTCAGTACCAAGGAACTGGACTCCTAGCTGAGCTGTTTTTCTCCTCTGTTCTAAGGACACAGAATCCAAAGAGACAAAAACTGTGCTCTGCAATTTTATTTAGCCTCAGGTACACAGTGAACTTCAGTTTCAACACAGGGAATATTCAAGAGCTGAAAAAGGAGGAAGAGAATTGCACCCACCAAGCTCCGAGCTGCTGATGAGACCAGCAGTGCAGCTCTCCAGCAGGCCTGTATTCTTTGCAAGCCAAAGTCAAGAAGAGAGGGTGTGAAGGGTCCGATGAGCATGGAAGGGAGCAGGAGCAAACCATCAGGCACTGAACTGGACAGGCGGATCAGTTGGAGAAGAGGACAGACTGCTCTCAGCTGGTCAACGTTGGTCTCTGACCATTAGGTCTTGCAGAGCACTGCCTGCATCCCGAGGTTCCTTCATGACTTCAGCACCTGCATTGCTTGGGGTAGCAGCTGGACCCACAGCAAGGGGAGCAGCTGCCACAGCAGGGGGAACTGCAGCAAGAGGGGCTGCAGCAGCATGACTGGCTGCCGCAGCAAGGAGAGCAACAGCTCTGGCCGCCGCAGCAGGGGGAGCAACAGCTCTGGCCGCCGCAGCAGGGGGAGCAACAGCTCTGGCTGCCGCAGCAGGGGGAGCAACAGCTCTGGCCGCCGCAGCAGGGGGAGCAGCCACACTTGTAGCAGCACGTCATCTTGTCAATGGGGAGGAAGGTGGAGCTGAAACACATCAAACCACATCCTGTGAACAAGCCATGACATCCCCCCAAACCCTGAAAGCATCATGTGGATCCTGCCCCAAATGAGGGAAGTGGATATAGAGCATCTACAAGGGACACCTCCTTGTCTATGCCTCTCTCGTTCTTCTTGGGATCTCTTGTGGGACAGTCTCTGCTCCCTCGGGTGCCATGGAGCTGGGCTGGTCCCACTGAAGGCATTTGGGACTTCACTTCCCAGCATTGTCACCCATTGTCTGCATGCACAAGAATGGGAGTGGAACCATTTGGGGTCCAACTTCCTGAACACTACTGAAAATAGGGCAGTTCCTCAAAATTGTAATATGGCACAAAAGATATATGAGATGACGTGCTGGAAGATCTGGAACTCATCTGAAAGACCCCAGCTTCCCTGCACATGAATTAGGATATGTGTTTTGCAAAACCCAACCCAGTATGCTCCAAATTCTCTAGAATGCAAGAAAAAAAGAAGGGATATGGATATTTGGGGGTTGGCATCCACCCAATCCATAAACATCAGGTTCTCTTGCTCTCCCACCCAAAAGAGTGTTTGGTCTGCTGGCGCATCTGATTGTTTACAAAGACAATCTTTAGCAAGGACAAATCTCAGGAAATGCAGCTCACCTTTCTCAGGAGTAGCAACTGATGTGGAGGTTGGATCCAGAGAGTGAGTGAAGAACTCCCCATGGGTGGGCCATTTTATACAGCTCTGTGCATCCTTCCATGAGCAATGAGGCACCACCCAGGAATGAGAAGGTCCTCTTTGCCCCTCCTGGTTGGTCTCCACCAAACCCTCATCCTGTGTTCATATCCTTCCCATTTTGGGAGAAGGCATATGATTAAAAGCACACTCTTGTAATTTTTCACTCCTGACCAAAGGGCCATTTAAAGGATTACCTACATCAACCATTGAGATGAATGGACATCCGATGAGTTGCTTGCTGTGAAGCAGCCCCTAAGGGTACTCTGGCCAGAAACTTGCATGATTCCTCAAAATACTAAGCACATCTTAACATTAGCTTTTTAGAAAGTAAAGAGAAGAGGGGTGATTGATGCATTCGTCTCACAAAAAGATGGCTAAAAGTGCTCAGCCTCCTACAGTGCTCAACCAAATGCTTATCAGGATCCCAAAAGCAGGTCCTTCCATGATATTTTTCTCCAGGCAACTGGCATGCCCAGCACATTAACCACTGCACATGAAAGATCTGGTTATTAATCATGAGGAATATCCATTGCTTGATGTATCCTCTAGTATTGCATTAGAAAGACCCATTTGCTCCTAAGAACCTGCTTTGCAGAAGGTTTCAGGTCCAATACATGGAATCTCCAGGTACAATCAGTGCAACTCTGTGTTAGCTACTTTTTCCAAATGTCATGAGACACTGACACATAGCAACACACTTCTCCCGTTGTTGTTGTTAGTCATGAAGTCGTGTCCGACCCATCGCAACCCCATGGACAACATTCCTCCAGGCCTTCCTGTCCTCCACCATCCCCTGGATTCCACCTAAGCTCACACCGACTGCTTCAGTGACTCCATCCAGCCACCTCATCCTCTGCCATCCCCTTCTTCTTTTGCCATCTATTGTTCCCAGCATTAGGCTCTTCTCCAGGGAATCCTTCCTTCTCATTAGGTGGCCAAAGTATTTGAGTTTCATCTTCAGTATCTGGCCTCCTAAAGAGCAGTCAGGGTTGATCTCCTCTAGGACTGACTGGTTTGATCACCTCCCTGCCCAAAAGGGACCACATCAAGGTTGGAATAGATCCTCATTTGCCCATTTCATCAATGCTTGATCACCATATCTCCAGTTCATGGCCTTATGGATGAGCCCTACAGGCTAATTTGACCATGGAAGATGCCTTACATTGCCTTAAGAAATGGAATGAGCAGAAATGTCCTGCAGATCCCCTGGTTAAAAGGGGGTAAAATTTCTCATCCCAAACCCACTTGTCTCTGGTGACAGCCCAGCTGGCTACCCTGCTTCAGACCACCTCCATGTTCCCTCATCAACAGAGCAAAGGATTATCCTCAGAATTCCTGCTGGTGCTCCAGTGCCACTTTCTTGAAGGAAACTGACTTTGCAGGGTGCCCTGTTTCCTCCAGAAAAAAACCTAATTCCTGCTCCTATTATGGGATCTCTTTTTGGATGGAATGGAAAAAATAGTGACAAGGATTATCCCTGTGACTGGTGGCACAAAGAACTGGAGCAGCCTTCTGGGTCCAACATCATCAGAACGTGGAGGACCCCTCCATGACTTGTACACAACCCCATACATACATTCTATTAAAATAATCCTTTGAATGCCTCTTAGACACACGAGCAAATTACACGGTTATTAGTTGTAGCTAGGCCTAATAACAGACCATCCAAATGTTCTGTTTTTCAGAAATACAGCAAGAATTCAGAAGGCACATGAGCCGGATGATGGCGCAGAGGATGGAAATGCACTCTGACTACTAAGGAAAGGCTTGCCATGCTTTGGCATGGCCTCACTTCCTCCAGGAATGGGGAATGGTCCTATATATACAGGTGTTGAGCCCTCAGTGCTTCATTCTGCTCAAGTCTTTGACCTCGCAATCTACCCCTTACACCGAATAAGGTAAGTCATAGTGATCCATTTTCATTTGTATTACAGTGAATAAGACTTTAGCCGCAACCTCAAGTGTTTGAAGGTGATCCTAGACTTCTAGATCATTAGGACTGCATAGGCTGAAGAGTGTCGGAATCCCCTATATTGCTGAGTTCCTATGCAGTCCTGAACTTAGATTGTTCCCACAGTTACAGAACTGTCCCTGCCTGATCCCCAGAAGGGAATAGTTAGTATAGCATGTGGAGTATATTTTTGAACCAGGAGGAAAAAGTGGACTGGGATTTGGGGCCATCTCCTGATGCCCCCTTCCAATTGGGTGAAATTCTGGGGGCTCCAATGAGGTGGCAAGGAAGGAGGGGGATGCAGAGGGCCATGAGGAAGCTTCAGTTTGCTGGGTTTGGGGTCTCCTCCCCTGGATCATGGAACTGGCAAGAGAAAATGCCTTCACAAGGCACCAGAACCCGCCTGAAAAGGGAGCAGGGAGAAGTGTGAAAGCCACCCCTGTGTGGGTCACTTGGAGACTGTGTCACGCCCCTGAGAGTAACTCTTTCCCCTAAAGATTCTCCCACAGAAGACTGGTTCCTATGTGACCTTCACGGTGTCCCCTGATTCTCTTGCAGCTTCTCCTCCACCCCACAAGGATGGGCTGTAATGATGGCTGTGGTGAATGCTCTTCGCCCTGCGGGAGTGCTCCTGCATGCTGCACAGTGCCATCCTGTGGCAGCACCCAGTCCTGCTGCTCTCCCTGCTGCGGCCAGTCATCCTGCTCTCCCTGCTGCACCCAGTCATGCTGCACCCCCTGCTGCGGCCAGTCATGCTGCACCCAGTCCTGCTGCGGCCAGTCCTGCTGCACCCCTGTCTGCTGCACCCCCGTCTGCTGCTCGCCCTGCTGCACTCAGTCCTGCTGCTCTCCCTGCTGCACCCCCTGCTGCACCCAGTCCTACTGCATCCCCTGCTGCACCCCCATCTGCTGCTCGCCCTGCTGCACCCAGTCCTGCTGTGCCACCAAATCGGACTGCTCTCCGTGCAGCACCCAGTCCTGCTGCGCCCCCTGCTGCAGCCAGACCTGCTGCGCCCCCTGCTGCCCTCCGGTGAAGTCGTGCTGTGCCACCAAGAGCAAGGGCTGCTGCTCCCAGAAATGCTAGGCGCCGTCTGGAGTGTGGGCCAGTCTAGGACTCCGGCGGAGGATCCCTGGAGCTACAGTGCAGCTTGCAAGACTGCTCCTGCCAACCGCCAAGCTGCTGCTTCCCACCCAATGGAGTGTCTGCAGCCTCCTGGCCCCACCATTTCCCCCCATATTCTTCTCCTTCTTGGTCTGCTCCTCTCCTTCCATCTACATCACCTCCACCTCTGCCTCCTGTTCATTGTATTCCCTGAGCACGCTCCCCAAAAGGGAAATGATGTAGCAAATTTCATTTTATGCCCGGCACTTGCCATGTCTTTTTTTCCACCTGATTTCTTGGGCTTTCCTTGGTCATCCTGAATGTCCCCTGCAGCCAGATGGAAGCTGAGAGCTGGAGCAACTTCCTCATCAGCAAAGCAGGTCGCTATGTCCAGCCGCTCTGCCAACTGAAACTTCTGAAGCTTTGAACCTCCCTCCTGCGCTCGCTTTGGATCCTTCTCTTCTCCACATGGGGCTTTCCAAGTACAACTTGCCCCTGAAGGAGGGAAGCACATTCCTATCTCTAGGGAAGATGGTGTCCCCATCTAGGGGGCTTCTGAGGCATTCTATGGTGTCTCCTTGGGTCTCTTCCATTTTACTTCAATAAAATTCTATAGCAATCAAGATCGATATTCTCTCAGACTCTCCTTTGCAAAGCCCCTGTTTCAAGTGTCTGTGTATTTCCAGCCATTGAATGACGGCCGCAAAATATGAGGATCCCACCACAAGGATGATGAAGAGGAAGAGAGTTTGGGGTAGGACATTAGTAGTTCTGCTTTTACTTAACTGAACAAGCAATTCTCTCCTGGCCATTTGGAAAAGATTAAAAAGTGCAGTACACAATACTGAATCATTCTTTAAGATTTCAGGCACATTTTGGATCTTATACAATCACAGAAAGTTAAGGGAAGTCTAAACATGGGCGCAAAAGGATAACCATGTTTTTGCTCAGCAGATCTCAGGGGTGAGAGCTGGGCTGGACTCCTCCATTCCCTTTCCCAGCCAGAAATGCAACAGGGCTGGCGTTTGGGGCTGAGTTTTAAGAACTGCCCAAGGACACAAGTATCAGTGCGAAGGAACAGTAGACCACGGGAGGAAAGTTTCTTGGGGATTGCAAACTGACCGTTTATTCTCCTTGAGAGATTCTGTATTTCAAGGGGTGTCCGTCCAACAGTAAGGTGATCTCTGGAGGAAGGGCTGGGCCTTTAGTTGCCCTTCCACAGAACCTGCACCAGGGCCAGGCAAGGCACACGGACAGCTGGCCACGTTCCTCCACTCTACGGTGTAGTCCCGCTTCTCCCTATTTAACTTACAACAAGTGTTTCTAAACCTGCATCTAGATACATAAATACACACAAACATTTTACCTGAGAATCAGCACGGATGTGGTTGGCATTGTTTGGCAATTTGTCATTGGCCCTCGTAAAAGGAAACAAGACAGGGAGACACGAGGATTTTCCAGAATTGCAGAGTTTTATTGAGTATGCTTTGCACAGATTCAAGGAACAAACTAGTGAAGATGTCTACATTATGCACGTTCTGCTGGTTTTATCCCATGCCTTGCTTGGGAGAAGCCTGAGCATTGAATTTTGATATGGGTGCTGGACATCATGTGTTCAGGACTTCTAGGCACCTCCCACAAGAGTTTTGGCCAAGCAGAGGACATGCTGGTAGAACCAGTTCAGGTCTGTGGTGTATGCATAGAGAAGGGATGTCGGAAAGCAGAGGCAGAAGACAACTGAGGAATCCATCACCAAGGACATCATGACAGCTCCGTGTTTCCTTAATCATACGACAGATGATTAAAAGGTGTTTCCAGGAACTGAGAGGAGAGTTGGCAGGGATACTCTGCAATCAGGATGGGGAGGTTCGAATAGCTACAGCAAGATGAGCAGAGGAGATAAACTAGGAAGCCTTCAGAGCAAAGCAATTAAAGATTCTCTCGTCTCCTCCCAGCTACCCAGGTTAGAACTGGGCATGGTTTCTTCTCTTTGCCGGAGTTTCTTCAGCATTTCTTCACTTGGTTGTAGCACTGCTGGATGGGGTATTGACGCCTCGAAGAGCAGCAGCTTCGCCTAGAGGCACAGCAGGGAGAGTAGGAGTAATAGGGGACACTATAGCAGGGCATGACGGGGACCTGTCTCCTGACATAGTAGACCACTCTGTGCCGGCAATGGTGGCAGCCACGACCTCCACAGTGCCTACAGCAGCTCATTGTTGCAGAGTAAGAGGCGAGTTTCTAAAACAGAGAAGAGCAGATCACTTTGGGGAGAAACACCAATGCATTCACATACACCTGCTCCATGTGAAGCCCAAAAATGAAAGTGGATGCTGGGTCCACCCATACTGCACACTCAGACATAGTCCACATCCTACAAGGTGGATTGCCAGCTGTTCAAACTAAATTTAGGCCAAGAAGGCTTTTTCTTGTTTGTGTGATCTTTCACTCCCTATGTTCTCATTCACCTCCCACTAAATATTCAATGCCATTACCCATAAGGGTGAATAGCAATCTCAAACCAGATATCTTTGCAGATGCTTCTTGTATTGCTAGAGAATTCTCCTTTCTGCCAAGCACTTATTGTTTCCCAGACCACTGGTTTCTCAACTCTAAGCATCAGCCCTCTGCAGCTCCTACATTCCCCTGTTCTTTCTGGAAGAGGGTTTTTGGCCTCAAGTGAAACCAAGCATGTTCCAGAATGGATTTCCCTACAGGGACACTGAAATTCCACCCCTCCCCATACACACCTCCAAATCATTTCAGGAATAAATCAACATCGAATACTATCTTTCTCTCTTGAATCAATAAAATACAGGAAAATGTGCCTTACTGTTTCCAACCGTGGATGCTCTGAGGAATCAGTTGCTCCAGTGAATGTATGAAGAGCTTCCCGATCAGAAACTTTTATACCAAACCATGTACCCTTCCCAAAGGAAGTGAGACACCACTAAAGACCAGCTGATTCCTCTTAGAATGATAACATCCATCTGCAGCATTCCATTTCAGGTATTGTTTCGCGGCTCAATCCGTATCTCTCATCAAATAAGTATTTATAAATGATGGGTGATTAATAATATCTTTCTTTCATTCAATAATTGGTGCTAAATCACAGTCACATCCTACCTGGAGGAGGATTCTTCAGATTAAGAAAGCCAGTCACAATCAGATGCCAGATGTTGAGGCTACAGCTGGCTGCCTTCCATTAGAGGAGCAGTCAGGACCCTCTTGGGCAATCCCTGGAATTCCTCAAGGGCAGGAGTCAGGGGCAGTGGGAATTCACCCCTTAGAAAGGAGAAGAAGCTCATGGATCCAGGAGAAGTTCAAGCAGCAGGTAGAGTGTGGTGCCTCCCATAAAACAACAGGCTGACCTACTTAGCCAACTGTGCTGATTTACAGCTGAACCTGCTTTTGTGGCAACAACAATTGTTATCAGCATCTCTGCTTTTGTTTAAGACTAATCCAATACCTAGAATTTTGGCTTGTTTCCTGGACATTCTTTCAGACACAGCCACCTGATTTAAGCTCTGGACCTGCAAACACTATGGCCTTAACCCTGGGACTGAATTGACTATTACTTTGAAAGGTAACACGGGGACTTGACCTTTGCAGGCATACAGTAGGACAAAGGCACCAAGAGGAGCATTAAGAATGAAGAGTACCATGATTTGTTCCAAATGAGTTGCTCAGTACAGTGCAACACCTGAAAACCATTGTCTATAACCTGACTGCAGCTGTATCCATATCATCAACCTCTCAATAGTTTTCATGGGAATACCTCCTCCAGTATTCATGGCATTTAGATGGGCTTCTGGCCCTGCTGAAGGAGGTGAAGAGGGTGACTACTAAGGTGAGGTCATCAGCACTGATGGCACCTGAACTGGGGAACAATTTGATTTTGTCCTGGTTTTATTTGGTGGGTTCACACATCATGGCACCCCATGTGGTTTCCACAGAGTGCAGCTTTTTGACTGGATAAGCCTGAGGGACAATTAAGTGGTTTTGTACCAGCATGGTTTCCATTCTCCCCACTCAGTCCTCCCCTGTTGGCTATCATCCCATCAAGCACAATGCCTGAAATACAATCACAGTTCCTGCACCTGCCATTCGTTCTCGGAACCTGTGGTAGCTGCATGCCAGAACCAGGAAGCTGTGATGCCTGGTTTGGATGACCAGAGAAACCACAGTGAAGCATGAAAAATATAGAACAGAAGTTTTTTTTCTTATCATGGTTTCTAAAAAGCAAACATACCATCCTGATATACTACCTCAGGTTATGGACAACACAACAGACCATCCTGCACAAGCAACCACTGTGACTTCTGTTATGAGCATTTCCAAGTGTGTTTTAAGTGCATGGGTTTTATTTTATGGTTTAATATTCTGTTGTCTTCCTCAGTTTTAAATTTTGCTTTGTGAACAACCCAGAGAGCTTCAGTTTCAGTTAATGAGTGGAATTCAAATGCCATATAAAGTTTCAAATTAAATGAAGAACTCCTAACCACACATTCATCTCATCTAGTTCTGCCATGAAGCATAATTTTCAGCCAGGTAGCGAGTGGGTGAACACCAGTCGGTTAAGCTGTAAACTTTATAAAGGAGGGTGATTTTGAGCCAGGTTTAACACCATCGGCAATGTCAGCAGCATGGTGACAGGTACATTTCCTCATGGATAAGCTCATTTTCAAGGATTAATGGAAAGGAAGATCTGTTGGGTTGGACTGCCCTAGCTGGTTCACCAAGGTTCTCACACTCTGTGATCTTCAATACACAGCCACGCTTGATGTCCCATTTAAGCCTCTTCAGGCTTCCAGAAACCAGCCATACCATTTTCAAATACTTCATTCCATCCCCACTCACCACCCACTTCCTCAACGGTCTGCCAATATTCTGGACATGCTCAGGTTTCTGGAGGTTGTTTTGGGTGTTCAGCCTCATAGGGCTTTTTCTAAAGGTATTTTGAATGTCTGAAAAATGTGGGGTTTCCAATCCTGTAGATACATCCCATGGGGGCATGGATCACATAGAGACAGAGCGAGTCAGAAGGGGCCTCCCAAGCCATCTAGTCTGACCCACAGCTCCAGTCGGCTCCGCTCACAACATGCCCACCATGTGCATGTCTAGTCTATCTTTGAACACCCTCACTGATGGGGCCTCAACAATCTCCCGTGGGAGCCCATTTCTTAACCTTGGGGTCCTAACTATCAGGAAGTACTTCCTGGCATCTAAATTGAACCTTGGTAGGTAGGTGGGTGGGTGGGTGGGTAGATAGATAGGTAGATAGAGGCTATGTTTGTGCTGGACACAATACCATAGCAGACTTTCGCCCTATGTGCCTCCTCCCCTTCCTCCTTCTGTTTCTATAAAACCCAACAGCCAGAGTTCTCTGGGCAGTTCATAACACTGTGACTCATGTAGGTTCTTAAACACATGTAAGAAAATAAGTGTCATGCTGGATCAGACCCAGGATCTACATAGGAATCCTGTATGCTCCCAGTATTCATGGAAAGAACAACAACAGCTACAGCAACAACTATCAAATGCAATCAGCAGAATAAAGCACCAAATTACTGATAATGACTCAGTGTCTAAAGCGCCAGATAATAACAGTATTACCACATAACCATATATCTGCCTACTCACAGGCAAATCCTGCCAAGTTCAAAGACAAGCGAGTATAGCGTGGCAGATCCAATCAGTTAAGGAGCCATTCTTGGCCTCTGAGAACAGATCGAATTCTGCCTGGTACCAATCACTGAATCTTTTTAGCCCATGTTTGATCTCTATGGGAGCCGCTATCATTTCCAAGGCACCAAATTCCCAGCATTTTTTTCTCACATGTGACTTCATTTTAATGAATACAACACGATGCCCATTATATTTATCATGCCTTAAAGCACAATTTACGAATGCATGACACTGTAATTGTGAAAGAGCCAGAAAGAAGTAGCTTGTCATGGGTGTTGGTTATGCAGTTATGAAAGCCATAGAAGCTCATAATGGTTTTTTGTTTGTTTGTTTGTCTGTTTGTTTGTTTTAAGGATCTGAAGCCACCAACAAGGAAAGTGGGACACTGTCCAAGAAAGGTGTGATTTCTTGGACATCGTCCAGCCCTGGAAGCTTGCCATGGACAGGCATTGATGTCATGTTGTTATGTACTGTCAAACTTCTCATCCTTGACAGCTCTTGTCAACTCCAGGCTGGGGCTTCCTTGATGGAATATATCCATGATCATATCTAAAGCACTAATGGTTGAACATTTCAATTTGGCTAACTTGCCAAGAAGCATGTTAAGTGGTACTTGATACAGATGGTAAGAACTTGTCCTGTCTTATAGGCTAGAAGGCAGAATCATTCATTTGGGAATCTTTCACTCCCTGGGGACAATTTTTAATGGGGTCCACCAAAAGAATACTAAGCAAGGATAAAGGATTAAGAACATGAGACAAGTTCCATATTTTAAATGTCAGATGCAGAATATCAGGTTTAACCCCCACCCCACCCCAGTTCTATCACAGTTAACAAAATCTGCATGTCCCCTTCCCAAAGGAAAGGAAGGAGAGGTGTCCCTGCAGAATTTACCCTACTAGCTGAATGGCTAGCAGGGGCCACACTCATGTCTGTTCTATGGCCATGAGCTAGCACTGTCCGATGACATTCCCATGGTCCAGTGGCCAGCATGATGTCACGGGCCACTGTTTCCACCCCAGTACCTATTGATCTACTCACATTACATGCTTCTGAATTGCTAGGTTGGCAAGAGCATCGCACAAGGCAGCAGCTCACCCCATCCTGCGGCTTTCAATCAGCAGCCCAGTGGCTCAGCGGTTTAAGCCACTGCACTGCCACATCCTGATTCTCAAAGGAGAAGCAGCTAATCTTAGCTGCCAAAACAACCAACACAAAGGGTTTGCTTACTGGGTTACTCCTCACTCCATCTGCTTCTAGTCCTGTTATTCACTTTCCCTTTTCAACTAAAAATGGCCAGCCTTACTAAGTCAAGCCTTACTAAGTCAAGCCAAGTCTTACTATGCTGATCAACCTCAGAAGATGCCTCCAACACTCTGATCATGGGCATCCTACCCAAAGCAGATGGAGTGAGGAGTTAAGATCTGCCTACATGTTCCTCTCAATCAGATGAGTTTGGGATAGGAGAGGGCTGTAGCAACTTTTATCCTGGCACCCCCAGCCTTTTCTGCTCCTCGCCTACAGAATGCCTCCAAAAACCCTCCACTGATGTGACCCTATGGAAGAAACCAACAGCATTCGTTCCATGATGGCTAAGAAGGAGGGAAGGGGTCTGTACCCATGTCCATGACTCAGACTCTGCCCCCAGACCTGGAAAATCCTCTGGACCATGGTCTAGCAGGCATAGGATTGCTCTGCCCAGCAGGCAAGGACAAGCAGCCGAACACTGTCAAGAGGCTGGTGGCAAGAGATCTTTTATACTCCTCCATGACCTTTTTCTTTGGAAATTAAGCCTCTGAGGAAATGTTCAATTCTTTCTTAATGAAGAAAGAACCCGTCTGTCTGCAGCCTTGTTGTGTTGGCTCAGCCTCTATGATTACATAGCTATCAACATAAGGATAATTGATGGTGACCTTCTGCCAGTAACATTCTAGTTCATGTGCCAGGCCAGGAGGTACTTAGCTCCATTTATGTTGTGGCTCTGTCTTGAATTACCCATGTCAGTTCTTATATACACCTTAAATTCCTCCAGGGAGCCCAAGATGGAATCCATGATCTTATTCCCTATTTTATCCTCACATCAAACATGTGAGCTAAGTTATGCTGGAAATCACTACCTGGCCCAAAGTCACCCAATGAGATGTGTGTCTTGAGTGAGGATTAGAAGTTGCCCCTTCTAAGTCCCCCATCCAACACTTCACCACCACACCACACAGGTGCTTTCAGTAGGTGAAACACACTGGTAAGCTAAGTATGTTGCTTGCAATAATTAAAAACTCTATAGTCATACAACAAGAACAGAAAAGTAGAACCAAGAAAGATATGGCATGTAAAACTATTTATTTATTATTTGAAATTTCTTATAAACCATCTGATTATTATGAAATCTCAAGACGGTTTACATAAAAAGTCACAAATATAAATTAAAACCATATTACAGCCATAAAATAATTAAAAACTCCTTAGTGTTCCCACTTGCTCCAACTAATTAAGATACATTATTGATTTTAAAACTGGGAGAATAAAAAGGTTTTGGCCTGACACTGAAATGAAT
The DNA here is from genome assembly GCF_004798865.1 of Varanus komodoensis. NCBI lineage: Eukaryota > Metazoa > Chordata > Lepidosauria > Squamata > Varanidae > Varanus > Varanus komodoensis. The sequence goes on along the minus strand of NW_025335402.1, from coordinate 69,848 downwards.
AAAGCATTGGCACAAGATGCTATTGCAACAAAGGTCCTCCTTCTTGCAACCTTCCTCCTCACCTGTCCCAAGGAGGGATCTTGGAGAAAATCTCCACGGCAGATCTCAGGGTCTGGGCAGGCTCGTATAGAAACATAGAAATATATCAGTCACTGAATCTCCTTCCTCCTTATTTAGTGGTCCCACCACTTGTCTCCCCTCTCTTCCTATTTACATGCTGAAAGAAGCCCTTTTTGTTGCTCTTGATATTCTTGGCAAGTCTCAGATTGTAATCAGTCTTAGCCTTGCAAAGAATCCTTCAGCAATGGCCCTCCTCCTCCCGGTATACCCTTTTGTCAAATTGCCCCAGTACCCATTTCCTACGGAGGTTCCTCTTTCATCTAAGCCCTCTAACCACCTCCTTTCACATCCATGGCGGCACTCTCCTCCGTCTCCCCACCTTACTAACTAGATGCTCCATATAACATCTCCAAGAAATACAGTTGACCTGGGGAATGAAAATTTTGGCAAAATAGGCATACCTCTCATGAAATGGACATGAAACTCTCTCCGTTCCACTATGATTTGAACTGACTGTTCATAGACTTCTAGCTGAGCACAGAACTACAGTAATCTACCACATTTAACACAGCCAACACTATTTTAATTAAAGTACCTCAATGGTTTGCCAAGAGCCCTGACTGCTTCTGGTCCAAATTCAAGTTGTCTATTTTAATTCATACAGTTCAACACAGGCAGGGCCAAAATAGGCCAGACATGCACATGGTGGGCATGTCATGAGCAGAGCCAGCTGGAGCCGGGGGTCAGATTAAATGGCCCGGGAGATCCCTTCTGACTCACTCTATTTCTATGTTTCTATACAACCTTTACTTGGCTAGTGTCACCCAACAGACCCCCTTCCTGAACCAGCAAAAAGATTGGGTTTATTGAGACTTCCATGGGTTGTCAGAGGTGGACAAAGGCTACATTTCTCTCCTGTGTCATGAAAGATGAAGCCCCATCTTACCTATATTATAAACAATAGATTTCAGGAAAACAGAGACATACATCTTTGCTTTATCAGCTGGAACTGGAGCCAGTGCAGTTAAAGCCCTGTGGCTGTGGAATGGACTAAGAAATGGCTCCTCATTGGGAGTTCAGCAATTCTCTAAAGAAGACTGTTGGGTCTCTGGGAAAGCTTTAAAGACCAACATTTGCAATGTGAGTATTTTGGACAAATAAGAAAAGTCAATCAAACAACGGCCAGTTGAGCAAACAAACTCTAGTCAGACCCCACATGAGTATTGTTTTGTTTCTGTGACTCTCAGCATTCCACTTCTGGGATTCACTTCCTGAAGAGCATGGCTTGCACTAGAAGATGGCTTTAATCCTACAATACCTAAGGAAAAATACTAATGTGCAAATATTGCTTTAATGAAAGGCTTGAATACTAGTCCATGAGCACATAATGGAAACTCACACATCCTGTGGAAATGTGTGTTTTGATTATTAATTTAGGGTTCGCCATACTTCAAAAGTGACGTGCTTCAGGTGGGGAGGGCGGAACATGGGGAAGGAACAGTATAAAGACTCTCCTATCCATAGCACCCCTTATCCTCTCACCTGATCTCACCTGTCTCCCAGCTGAACCAGGTAAGTCTTGGGAACCTATGGGAACCTCCATGTATAGAGCAGGTCTTCCTTCTGAGTTTTCCAAGTATATTGTGGTGCAGTTCCCTGTTGGCTCTGAGAGGAGAAGGGGAAATTCAATGAAGAACTGCAGCTAAGAGAATTTTTCCAGGACTATCCTAGGACTCACTTTATGCTGCCATGATTCCTCAAAGCACCAACCCTAGTGTGATGCATTTTAAAGGTTGCTTTTCACTAATATTCACATGGTGGTATCTATTTTTAATGGGAGAATTCCTTACATGTTTTTGGAAGTGCTGGTTCTGAAGGATAACGTGAGATTCCATTGGGTTTTGCAGTGGTGCAGAAGCACCATAGGTAGTGTTAAAATTAAGGCAAGACTTGAACATATACACCCACCATCCCTACTGAGGAACCTCCCAGTTGGAAGTCCTGGGCCCATGTGAGACAAAAAGAGGTAGTAGCGATACATATGCAACATTTCTCTTTTTGTGCATTTCAGCCTCACCTGCCACTTCCTAAAGATGGGTTGCAATTGTTGTGGTTCCTCAAACTCCGGGTCAACCGTCATCTGCTGCATCCCCTGCTGTGGATCTGGGTCTTGCTGCATGCCATACTGCTCCCCTTGCATGCAGTGTTGCTCCCCCATGAGTTGCTGCATGCCGTCTTGCTGCATGCCATCTTGCGGTGGCGTATCTGCATTCTGCATCCCTTCAAACAGTGGCAGGTCCAGATCCTGTTGTGGTTGCCACTAATAAAGCTCTGGAAGAAGGAGCAGGGCTGTGACCCACCCGTCCAACCACTGGAAGAAGATCATCTCCACCCATGTACATCTGGAGGCCTCCTACTGGATCCTTGAAGCATTTTCCACCAGCTTCTCTCTGTCCACTCATAAATGTTTTACTCTTCTTAGTAGACTAGTGCTTTAATTCTCCTCTTGGTTCATAGGGCCTTTTCCACTCTTTTCCAGCAACAACTCCTCCATCTCCTCTCCTTCATTTATTTTCTCTTCCTTGCATAATGGCATATCTAAAATAAAATTCTCAAATCATTGCACTTCCTCAGTCTTGGAGCATTTTTTCCTGCATTATAGTAAATTCACAGTTATGCAAAATGTGATATATCAATATTTGGCAGCTCTCACTTCCTACAGAAAAGAGTTAATTTTCAATGTCTTAATGGCTTAAGTCCAGAAAATGGTACCCTGGTTTGGTTGACTCATTCATTCCTTTAATGACAGCTAGTTTGATGCATTCCCTTGCCTTACCACCATCAAGCAGAAGGACATGCAGCTTTTACTTTATTATTAACTGATCTTAATTCTCAATTCTTTATTCTCAATCCAAACGAAAGATAACTAGCCCAGATCTGGGAGTGCTACACTGTCATGCTAGAAACAGCTGCAGAGGTGCACCACAGACTTCAGGGACTGCATTTCTGCTTCCAATTTAGGCTTGAATGAATGAGCAATGCTGAAATCATCATAGAAACAAAGAAACAGAGTGAGTCAGAAGGGGTCTCCCAGACCATCTAGTCTGACACCCGGCTCCAGCCGGCTCTGCTCACGACATGCCCACCATGTGCATGTCAAGCCTATCTTTGAACACCTTCACCGATGGGGCCTCAACCACCTCTCGTGGAAGCCCATTCTATACCCTCGGGGTCCTAACTGTCAGGAAGTGCTTCCTGGCATCCAAATTGAACCTTGGTTCCCTGAGCTTTACTCCATTGGAGCTTGTCCTGCCTTCCTCTGCAGGGGAGAACAGGTCTCTACCCTTCTCCATGTGACATCCCCTCACATACCTGTATGTCATCAACGTATCCCCTCTGTGTCTCCTCTTCTCCAGGCTGAAAAGACCCAGTTCCCTCAGTCTCGCCTCATATGGCTTTCCCTGCAAACTGGCCACCAACCTTGTGGCCCTGCGCTGCACTGACTCCAACCTGGCTATATCCTTTCTGTAATGAGGGGCCCAAAACTGAGCACAATACTCCAGTTGTGGGCGCACCAGAGTTGTGTAGAGTGGTAGTAATCCCTCTCTTGATCTAGAAGCCACACTTCTGGCTATACAACCAAGGGTGGTGGTCGCCCTCTTGACCACCGCATCACACTGCTGACTCATGTTTAGCCTGCAGTCAACCAGCACCCCAAGGTCCCTTTCACAAGTGCTGCTCTCCAGCCACTTGTCTCCTAACCTGTACTTATGACACCCATTCCAATGCCCCATGTGCAAGACCTTGCACTTATCCACACTGAACGCCATCCTGTTGTCTCCTGCCCACTTCCATAGTCTGTCCAGATCCTTTTGGATCATCATCACCATCTTTATTTTGGAGGGGAGATTGCCATTAATTCACATTAACACATATGAGTAAAAATGCATAATTGTCCCTTACAGCTATTAACACAAGTAGAACCCCCTTGTGCTAAAAGCAATGTAACTCCATCAAGAAGCAAATGACGAAGACCTCATTCATTCTTTCCTCAAAGGAGATGTGTCTAATCTTAGCTGTGAAAACAGCAACAGAAATAACTTGGTCGCAGGCAGAATTCAGTTTTGGCTCAAGTGCTTGACTTTGCCTTCACATTTCACAATGACCAGTCCAATTAAGCAACTATGTTGAAAAATGGAGGGTGCAACTCAAGGGGGATGTCCTTTACTAGGCTGAGCAGATGAAGCATCTATGGACAATTGTCTGGACACTGTACAATGGTTGGTGGCAAGAGATCTTCTGGTGCACCTCCACTGGAAATAATCCATCTATGCAAAGGGCTAATTCTTTATCAATATGTTTTGCTTATTAGCGTTACAAACCAGCAAGATTAATAAATTAAAAACATGTATGAAACAAAAATAACAGTTAAAGCTAAAGCCTTCTGCTCCAAGGAATATTTTTTCCACAATATTTTCCCTAATATGCATTGAAGTCATAAAAATTGGCAACCTTTCCAGTAATATCATCATCATAGAAACATAGAAACATAGAAACAGAGCGAGTCAGAAGGGGTCTCCTGGGCCATCTAGTCTGAACTCCGGCACCAGCCAGCTCCACTCACAACATCATCATCATATGCATTGAAGTCATAAAAATTGGCAACCTTTCCAGTAATATCATCATCATCATCATCATCATCATCACCACCACCACCACATTTGTATACCACCCCATAGCCCATAGGGTCCTTTGGGCAGTTTACAGAATAAAAATATATAGCAATATTAAAACACTACAAAGAATAAGAACAATTGAAACCAAATGCAGAACAATGGACAACTCCGGGTGATTAAAATTAATGCATGGCATAGAACAGTATGCATAAATGCAATATTAAAATCCATCTATCTATTAAAGCATCTGATGAATAAAAAGGTCTTTACCTGACACTGGAAGGAGAGCAATGACTGCAGCAGGCAAACTGCCTTGGGGAGCATGTTCCAAAGATGGGGTGCAACCACAAAAAAGACCCTTCTGCTGTCATCCCCCATAGTGCTTTAGAAGGTGGTTCTTGGAGAAGGATGTCTGTAGAAAATCTTAAGGACTGGGTAGGAACAAAGGAAGGCATTCCTTCAGACGACACTTCCCTTACAAATTGTACTGAAGTGGATTATTACTATAAAGATCTGTTATTAATGGTATAACAAATATCCCTCTGCTTTCCCTACAAATTTTGTAATATAGGAAAACTTGTTGCACTGATTCTACTACTCCAGTCCACAAAAATATACCTGATTCCTTGATTCTTTTATTAAGAAAGTGCCTTCCAGCTGCTGCATCACCCTGTGGGTTCAATCTCTTGAGGATACTTCACAATGACTTTAATGCTAAATAACATAGAAACATAGAAACAGAGTGAGTCAGAAGGGGTCTCCCGGGCCATCTAGTCTGACCTCCGGCACCAGCCGGCTCTGCTCAAGACATGCCCACCATGTGCACGTCCAGCCTGTCCTTGAACACCCACACCGATGGGGCCTCAATGACCTCTCATATGTTGAACTTGAGTGATAACACTCAAGTTCACATGCCAAACCAGGATGTATTTACATTGCTACAGTTTTGACCAGGAATGTTGGTTTGCATGTATATTATGACTCAGTCACAAAGATCCATGTTCCTGAAAATTTATGATGCTTTTGGAAAAATGGAGCAAGCCCTAGGGTCTTTCTCAAAGTTTCCTTCCTTTGCTCCTTCCTGTGCTTAGGGCATTAACTTCATTCCATTGCTCACTTGTTCTCATATAACAGCTCCATGGAACCTGTTTCCTAACTTCTTACAGCACATTCCTCTGAAACAGAGTTCCCTTGGCTGCGGATGTGCTTCCAGCCCCAAGTGAGGGTGTTCATTTTAATCTCTAAACCTTGACATAGCTAGGAACAAATTATAGGTTTCCGAGAGATCAGAATGACCACCCTGAGTCCTCCACTGAGTTGACCCAAGCTTGAATTTCTAGTAGACACTGATTTAATTTAAAGCATGCAATATTCTGGTATTGCAGTCCCCTCCTCCTTTAGTATAAGCCCATCTTCCACTGGAATGTTGACTTCAAGAGCCTCTCAAAACTGCTATTTTGCCCTGAGGCTGAACAAGTTTCAACACGGCACATTCATAGCTCAAAAGCTGTGGAACTGCTGCCATCTGGAAGTTCTAGTCATCCAGTCCCTGCCCATGGGGAACTATCTATGGTGCTGACCAGTTGAAATCTGGCCACTATCCTCATCATGCCTGGCCAGAATGACCAAAAGACCCTATCTTGGTCAGTCAGCAAAAATGGGGGTTGTGAGGTGTGGATGGGATGCTCAAAGTAGACAATGACAACATTTCTCTTCTGTGTCGAGAGCTGTGCTGCCCCATCTTACCTAAACGCAGGTTCTAACGATCCAAAATATGGACAGTTCTGAAAACCTTCACATTTTCTTCCCTAAGGGTTCTATCTCTCTAGGGTCTTTCCAAGATCATGCACAGCTTGGGACCACAGAAAGTGAGGTGCCTCTCCCAATATGAACCCATCTAAACACAGTTGAAGTTATCTGTGGGGAGGTTCAGTTATTATCAAGAAAGGATATTCTTTCCAGGGGTGGACCCTGGTGATGAAATGGTTTTCCCATTGGTTTTCCCAATGGTCTTTTCTGATGCAAACTTTGCCATCTATCTAGCACTAGGTTTATTCGCAGATATTCCCTTTATTCCTATTTTTCTGGTCCTAAATACAGACTATTCCCAGATGGCACTCTTAGTGAAGTTGTTTCTGGTGGTCACTAAAGTTCTATGAGGCTGTGGAAAAGATTTTTAGCTTTCTATTGTCATGGTTTTATTTTCAGCGAAATGATGCTTGGCTTTTTAAAATTTTTAAAATCTTCTTGTGAGTTTCCTTCATATATTTTAAGGGAAATGGTAACTTCTAATCATCCTCATATTAATAATGCTAATTAATAGGGACTATCAAGAACAGGTGGTGGGAGCACAAAAACGGACCAAAGACTACAGGCAGCTGTGGACTTTGGAAGCCCATCATGGAATTCTTTCTTCTTTTCAGCACCAAGCTAAAACCTTTTTATTATCCCGGTGTTTTAACAATTGAAGGATTTTATTATATATTTTATATATTATATACTGCTCTTTTATTGAAGCACTGTTGTGTTGTTGTCATTATAGTTTTTTGTAAACCCTCTTGAGATTCCATTGAAATATTAGACAATATATAAATATTTTAAATAAACAAAAATTAAAAATTAAAAATTCAGTGAGTTCTCTAAAACCTTCCTTTTTCATGGGTCTGGGAGATCTCTGTAGACCAACATTTCTAGTGGTGGAAAGATTTTAGAGTGATAAGATGGGTCTATCAATAATGACTAGTTGTGCAAACCAAGCCAGATCAAACCCAACATGAGCAATTTGCTTCATTTCTGTGACTCCCAGCATTCCTCTTCTGAGATTCACTTCCCTAAGGTCTTCTGGTGAGAACAGAAAACAATGTTCCCAGGAGAAAATTGTGTGAATCCTACAATACCTGAGGAAAAATGACGTGCAAATACTCCTTTAATGAAAGGCTTGAATACTTGTCAATAAGCAAATACAAGAAAGGGACATCCTGTGAAAATGTGTGCTTTCATAGTTAATTTAGGGTTTGCCAAACCTCAGAAATGATGTTTTTCAGAGGGAATGGGTTGTACATGGAGAAGAAGCAATATAAAAGGTCCATCATTCGTAGAACTCTACATCCTCTCACCTGGATTATTGTGTACTCACCTCTTTCCACAGCTGAATCAGGTAAGTCATGATAGCCCATGGGAATCTCTGTGCATAACCTTTGAAAGCAGGTGCGCCTTCTAAATTTTCAGAGACATCTCTCGTACCAATACTGGGAACAGAATCCTGGATGAGGTGGCTCCATCCACCTTAAGGATAAAGCAAGTTCATGGTAGATGCCTCTTTGCTGGCTAAATGGAAATATGTTCAACTCCAAGCACAAGGTGCTAGAATGCCTTCTTTGTCGCACTCTGCTTTTAAGGAAATCACTCGGATCCATAGGATTACTGCTGAAAAATGCAGTGGTCATATAGTTATCATGTTTTTCTAGCAAAACAAAAGTGATACAGCTTGGTGGGGGGGTCCTTCTCTTAAGTATAATTTGAAGAAAAGGGATGGGACAGGGTTGGGTGGGACAGATCTATTGTTACAAGAACAATGGGTTTTAAATGTCAAAGGGGAGCAGGGTAAGCATTGGGTCTCTTACTGAAAATGCTTCCAGTTGGAAGCCCTGCCCCATGTGAAACAAAAGGGGGCACTTTCCCCAGTGGAGTCGCACATGCAACCTTTTTCTTGTGCATTTCAGCCTCACCTGCCACTTCCTAAAGATGACTTGCCACTGCGGTTGTGGTTCCTCGGGCAATGGGTCAACCATCATCTGCTGCATCCCCTGCTGTGGATCTGGGTCTTGCTGCATGCCAAGCTGCTACTCTCCAATGAGGTCTTACAGCATGCAGTCTTGCTGCATGCCGTCTTGTGGTGGCGTATCTGCATTCTGCATCCCTTCAAACAGTGGCAGGTCCAGATCCTGTTGTGGTTGCCACTATTAAATCTCTGGAAGAAGGAGCAGGGCTGTGACCCACCCGTCCAACCGCTGGAAGATCATCTCCACCCATGTACATCTGGAGGCCTCCTACTGGATCCTTGAAGCATTTTTCACCAGCTTCTCTCTGTTCACTCATAAGTCCTTCACTCCTTTGTTCCTTATTCCATTAATGGGCAATTGTTTTCTAGCTGCAATTCTCCTCTTGGTTCATGGGATCCTTTCTTGTTCTTTCAAAAACAAGATCATCTTCTCCTCCATTCATGTTCCCTTTCTTCCATAATGGCATATCTAGAATAAACTTCTCTGATCATTGCGCTTCCTTGGAGTTTGGAGTATTTCCCCCACCCTCTCGGCTATGATGAACCTGTATCTGTGCAGCATATTTACCAATGTTTGTCAGCCCTCACTTTTTATTGACAAGAGTCAATGGCCAGCTTCCTAGTGGCTTATTTAAGAGCAGGGAATGGTAGGGTTGATTGCATTGTTTGATTGAGTTAATATTATTTATGGAATTAAAAACATTGTCTAAGCCACATACAAAATTACAGAGGATATAGAGGAAAGTAGCTTCCTCAGTAGTGGATGGAGGACATGGGAAATCCAGGTTCTAGTCATGGGTGACTTCAGGAGAGTCACTCACTCTCTGCCCAACCTACTTCACAAGGTTGTCATCATGAAGATGCAAAGGAGCTTAGTAAGCTGTCTTGGGTTCCTTGCAGGAATAAAAATGGACAGATATAAACATAATATAATGATAATGATAACATTATCATAATGACCACCAGCAACAGTGTGTGTGGTGCTTCTCAGAGTAGAAGGGGACAGATTTCTGTCCTGAGCATCTTAACTTCTAAAATGCAAGACAGGGAAAGGAACAGAGGAAAGGAAGGCATGTGGAAACAGGTAAAGGGGGAAAATATGTGAGCATGTCTCCCACATGCCCTGGGGCTTCATTGGAATGAAACTCAGCAGAAGCTTAGCTGAAATCAAAATAGACATGTACAGTCTGTGCCTGAAAATACCAGACAAGCAGCTTTTAACTAAACCTGAGGAGAAATGTTTGAAGGCCCAGTGCTGTTTGGCTCTAGACTCTTCCAAGGGGTGATAGATTCTCTTGGCTAGAGCTATTTAAGCAGAAGTTGGATGGCCAAGTGCTAGGAATACAGAACTTCCTAAGAACCAGAGCTGGTGCACAATGGACAATGGACCAAAATGAGTGGAGCAAAAACACAAAAAATGCCATCTATCTATCTATTTTGGTCTACAGATCAGTACACACAAGCATCTAAACTACAATAATGTATGAGCAAAGTAGGTTGTGTTGGTATTACATCTATAAAGGATATCACCAATTACACATGAAGTATATAGTACAGTGTTTATAGCATTCATATAGACTACTCCTTTGAATCAGCAACTTTTACAAAGGCAAAATCTCATATGCAGGTCCCAATGCCTTCTCCTCCATCATTATGAATGGTGAGACATGTAACCAATGTACATGCTCTCTTTTATCTGCAAGAATAGAATAGAAACAATATGAAATGAAACAAGACTAGGTAAAATGAGACTAACAGAGAAGAAAAGAGCCAATTCGAGCCAAAATGAGACTAAATGAAACGAAACGAAACGAAATGAAAAAAAGAGGCAATAGGTTATGATTTTAACCTATTGATTTTAACCTTTGCATCATCTGCAATTTTTATAGATTTAGGTGAAACAGTCTTATAGCCCCATGACTTACCGTTGCCAAATAGAAACACAGAAACAGAGCGAGTCAGAAGGGGTCTCCCGGGCCATCTAGTCTGACCCCCGGCTCCAGTCGACTCCACTCACGACATGCCCACCATATGCATGTCCAGCCTGTCCTTGAACACCCTCACTAATGGGGCCTCAACCACCTCTCGTGGAAGCCCATTCCACACCCTCGGGGTCCTGACTGTCAAGAAGTGCTTCCTGGCATCCGAATCGAACCTTGGCTCCCTGAGCTTTGCTCTGTTGGAGCACTTCTGGCCTTCCTCTGCAGGGGAGAACAGGTATCTACCCATCTCCGTAGAGATAGAAGAATAGAAGGAGACACAGCTTTTATTTTGTTATTAAATGATATTAATGATGGACCCACATAACTCCTAATGCAGACTGATGATAAATAGCCCAGGTTGTGGGTGCTTATCACAGTCAGGCTGAGAGTTGAACTGCAAGGTGTACACCGGTGATGTCAGGGAATATGTCTGCACTTTCAGACAGAGATGGATGAATGAGCAATGTCTGAGATGGTTAGAATTCTCCCAACATCATTTTGCTCCACATTTCATGTATAAAGGAACATACATGTGGAGGAATCAAAGAATTCTAGAGCTAGACCCTGATTATTATCATCTTATTTATTTTGATTACCTGTTCAACTCTCTTGTGAAGTTCCAAAATCTTGTCACTAATAAATAGCAGTTCACCTTCTGCTTAAATGCCACAGTGAAGGAGAGACCAGCATGAGAGAATCCGTTCTGCTGTCCAACAGCTCTTAAACCTTACGATTTTTTTTCCTAATATTTAGTCCAAATCTCTTTCCCCATCATTTTCACTCAACTGTCCTGCTGTCTGGAGCAACAAAAAATCTGACATCTCCATCATCTGAATGACAGATTTCCCAGCATTTCAATGCTTCTAACGTGTGTGATTTTCAAATCTCCTCTTCTCTAGGCTAATAGCAGTTGCGCCTCACCTGTGGAACAGCCACCCAAAAGCCGTTCACCTGGCACCCTCGTTACAATCTTTTCAGCGCCCAGCAAAAATAACCTTATTTTCCAGGCATTTTAATAGCTGATTCTATCTTGACAATTTTAAATTAATTGCCTTAAGCAGTGTATTGTGTTGTTTTTATTGCTTTTGCTTTTGTATTTTAATATGCTTGTTCTTATTGTTACTGTTTGAAGAAATTTTAACTGTTAAACCACCTAGAGGACCCTTGGGTCAAGGTGACAGAAAATACATCCAATGAATAAATAAATCATACATGCATGCTTACAGCTCTTTGCACCTTTCTTCATAGGACATAGTTTTGGTCCTTCAGTGGGTTGCCACTGAATTTTGCCATCACCATGAACCTCTAGCATTAGTCACAGAGCATCACAGTCACTGGGAAAAAATGGTTGTCCTCACAGCCTGCCAGTACACTGGGGGGAGTTACATAGTGTGAAGCGAATTGAAATCTCTCTCTTGCAGTGTGATATGTTATGAGGGTGGAATGAAACAAGTTGTTTGGACATTGCTAAGACATGAGTGTACATCAGGGAACCAGGGCTGTACGTTTATCTTAATCACCTTTGGAAAGAAGCATTTCACAAAACAGTCATGCTGGGCTGAACATTACTTCCATGCACAGGAGATCACAGAATCATAGAATCATAGAGAGTAGTAGAGTTGGAAGGGACCATGAAGGCCATCAAGTCCAACCTCCTGTGGTTGCAGGACACCTTTTTGACTGTCTCCAGTGTGGGAGAGCCCCCTACCTCTCCAGGCAGCTGGTTCCACTGTTGTATTGCTCTGTCGGTGAGGAAGCTTTTCCTGATGTCCAGCCTGAATCTGGGTTGTTGCAGCTTGACTTGATTATTCCATGTCCTGCATTCTAGGATCAGCAAGAAGAGATCCTGACCTTCCTCTTTGTGACAGCCTTCGAGGTCCTTATAGAGGGATATCATGTCCACCTCAGTCTTCTCTTCTCAAGGCTGAACATGCCCAGGTTGCTCAGTCTCTCCTCACAGGGCAGTGTTTCCAAACCCTGGATCATTTTTGTTGCCCTCTGCTGGATCCTTTCTAATTTTCCCAATTTTTCTAATCACGTCACATGGAAGATACTGCATTGTCTGAAGTGGGGAACAGTTGGCTAAGGGGGGAAAAACAACTCCAAATTGCCACCCAGATCATGTGCCTCTGTAATCCTTCCTGTAAAATTTGGGTTGAGAATGCCCTCTAGGATACCCTTCAGAAGGAGTGCTTAGCTCTGTGACGCTTGCAGACAACCTTCTCATTAAACTGCAGAGAGAAGTTTAATTATCCACGGGAGCTACTGAGCCATTTCTTTTGATTATAAAGTTGGGGAAATTCAAAGACTGAGTCAAGGCACACAATAACAGGGAATAGGCCATGGAATATCAAGCAAAAGCCCATTTTGTGTGCAAATCACACCTCTTAGCCATTCTTGTGCAGTGTCTCAGTTCCTCTGGTGGGAGGGCAGAGAGGTTTTTAAAGCTCCTTCAAGACTGGAGATGCCTCACACGGTCACTTTTCTTGACTTGGGGAAGCTGTATCTGTTGAAAAGGGTAAGCTCTTCTTTGTTTTTAACTATATCATATGTGATTTTTGTCCATCCTACTTTCCATGGAAACTAGGAGTTGCCTTCATTCATGCAAATTCATGCAAGGATTCATTAATGATTTAGATGAGGAAATGCAAGGGAAGATAATCAAATGTGCAGATGATACAATGGGTGGAATAATACCCTAAAATGAAGATCCAGGGTGATCTTGATAAACTTGAACACTGGGCTGAAAGCAACAGGATGAGATTCAAGAAGGACAAGTGCCAAATCCTCCACCTGGGGGGGGGGGGGGAACCAAATGTATCAATAGAAGATGGGGAATATGTGGCTCAACAGAACTGAAAAAGAAAAAGATCTCGGAATAATTGTGGACAATACGCTAAATATGAGTCAACAATGCAATGCAACCTCCAAAAGGACAAAAGGTATTTTGGGATGTATTAACAGAAGTATTACTTCCAAGTCATGAGGAAGAGTAGTTCCTCTATACTCCTCACTAGTCAGACCTGGAATACTGTACCCAGTTTTGAGCACCAAGATTTAAGATGCAAAAAAATTAGAAAGGGTCCAGAGGAGGGCAACAAAAATGTTCCAGGTTTTGGAAACACTGCCCTATGAGGAGAGACTGAGAGTGAACCCACTCGCCCCCCATGTTCAGCAGGGGGTTGGACCCGAGGGTCTTCATGGCCCCTTCCAACTCAAATATTCAATTATTCTATGAATTATTCACTTCATCTCAGGCATGATGCTGTAGCTGCAAATGGTACCAAACTTCAGCAGATCCGAAAGAGGGCACTGAAATTGTGAACAAGGAGTGGCCTTTGTCAGTAGGGCCATATTATTCCCATTGTTTGTGAACTAAACTGGGTTAGAGACCACTCCTGCACCCATTAAGGTTTGGGACCAGGTTAGCTGAAGGGTTCTATCTCCTCTACCTGCCTAGACCCTAAGATCATCTTTAGAGGTCCTCCTCTGGGACAAATAAAGTGAGGTGGGACACATTCAAGAAGAGGACCTTTCCAGTCATTTCCCTCTGGGAAGTTCAGCAGATGAGGAAACTCTTCCAGTGCAATAGTCCAATTCTCTGTTGAGTCAGCACCCAGTGTCCGCATGCCTCTGGTGGGTGTGGCCAAAGGCAAATTGAGTGGCACCAGAAACGCGAAACAGATATCCGTATATTATAACTTCGTTTTTTTACTCTTCTGGGGGTTCTTAATTCTTTCCATTATTCATAATATTATAATATTTGTTTTTTATTTCTAAAACATTGTACTATTTAATTGTTTTGGTTATTCTTTCATTGTGGCTTGGTGTTTATTTTTAATTGTTTAAGCAGTTTTAATTGTTGAGGTAATTTGAAAGTTTTATAATATTGTGCCATATTTTACATCATAGTGATAGTGCTGTTGTGCCTTTTATTATGTCTTTATTGGTAAAGATTTCAGGTCATTGTGAGGTTTTATTGCACTTTGTTGCTTGACTATTCAGATTTATCTTTGTTTTATTTGTTAATCTGATATTATTTATTTTTATTATGTGCATGGTTATATTTTGTAATCCTGTGTCCTGCCCAGAGAGTCTTTCCAGCTAATGAGGCAGGGTATGAACCTAATAAATAAAATAAATAATAAATAAATGATTGTAGAATGTCTTGAAGACTTCTCCCAGTTGGGTGACAGCATCTTGAACTGATCTCTTCCCCTCCCCAACCTCCCTTCTTTTCATTTTCCAGCAAATCAAGGAGAAAGTTTTCTAACTACAGTCTTGTTTTGTTAAAGCTGGCCAGCCAGGACTGGCTTTGTGATACAAAGAGGGCAAGAAAAAGACCATTAGCAAGAAGCATCCAGTAAGTTAATGAGCCCTCTAATTGTGGGTTGAGTTCTGCCTGTGGTGGAAGTTGATGACAGACTGTATTCCCCTTCCTCCCTTCCCCACTAAATGCTGTTTACTCCACCTTCATGGAGGTTCGCACTGCTTGTAAACCAGACAGTAGGAACACCCAATGTTACTTCAGTTACTACCTTTCTTTGACTAGGTATTGGACTACTGGACTGATCAGTATTTTTCCACCCCTCTCCCTCTGCTCCTCCCTGTCCTAGAGTCTCCCACTGAATCAGAGGAAGCTTGGTTCTCACTGGCCACTTGGTTTCCCTCAAAGTTCACCAGCCTTGGTATTTTAGAGCCTTGGAATTCTGTCTTTTGGGAAAAGCAGGTCCAGTCCCTAAGCGTGTTGATCCCCCTTTCTGCCTTGGAAAATGTTCCATTTTGCCCCACTCAGAAGTGTTCTTTGTTTGTTTTAGACATAACTTCAGCATTTGACAAATATGGATTTCATTGACCACCCAAGTCATGGAAATGGACACCTGGTATCCATGATGCTAAGTCGCATTCAAGTGCAGCCTTTACAGGAAACATCCTGGCACACCTACACCTCTACAAGCACTGGACATCATGGACCTGAGGACCTCATTGGTGCACCTGAGGAGATTATCTTTACTCAAGAGCAAGATTCAGGGACGATGGGTCAGGATATTGATGCCAGTCCATCCTCTGAAAATTATGGAGCTCTGAACCTAGTTGGTGCTGAAGGACCACATTTGAGGGAGATGGCTGGTGACAGCTGTGTGTCTTTGTCCTGTGAAAATGAAAAACGTGAAGAGGGAAAGATGGTTTCCATGCAAGAACATTCTGAAAAGGTGGCTATTGACCCTGCTACCAATCTGTGCCCTGGAAACCAAGGAACTACAAACCTAGATGGCACTGAAAGACAGTCTTCATGGGAGGTGGTTGGTGATGTTTGCCCTGCTTTATCCAGTGAAAATGAAAATCATGTGGCTGGACAGTTTGTTATTCCAGGGAAACCAGATGATTACGATAGCGCCTGTCCACCCACTGGAGAGAAATTTGCCGAGGAAAGCTTTAGGACAGACTGTGATCACAGATCTGAAACAGCACTGTGCTGTGACAACAACTCCCTCAGCTCCCAAAGCTCTGAAGCAGTGCTGTGCTTTTACAACAGCTCCCCCAACTCCTACGGTCTAACTGTGATACACCCTGTTCTGCAATACTACACAGTGGAGTACCACTGTTCCCCCATGCTGAAATACTGCAAGCTGAAAGAAATGGTCCATAGACCTTTATGCATGCATTACCACTACATGGAGTCACGCTATTAAATTGCACCAGACGCAAGAGCTTCA
Source organism: Varanus komodoensis (assembly GCF_004798865.1). Lineage (NCBI taxonomy): Eukaryota > Metazoa > Chordata > Lepidosauria > Squamata > Varanidae > Varanus > Varanus komodoensis. The sequence goes on along the minus strand of NW_025335402.1, from coordinate 53,632 downwards.
ACAGCTAAACACCTGTAACAAGCATTAAAGATGCAGCATGTAAAGGCCACATATATGTGTCTGTGTCATACTGGGCCAAGTAACTACCCTTCGAAATGTATGAGCATTGGCCATAACTCTATAAAAATCAATAGCATATACAAGATATTCAACAGCAACAACCATTCTCCCTTTATTTCCAAGGATGTATTTTGCTTCCCTGCATCCTGCCCCTGCATGCAGTTTTAATTTAAGACAAATTTGTTGGATGCATTTTAAATATATTTTCTGATTATATTCTAATCACATAGAATAATATTCTAATTCTAATTACAATATAACATTTTAATTCCTATATTCTTACATTCTTATATTCTAATTCTAAAATTCTAATTCTAATTAATTCAAATTCGAATTGCAATGGCAGGATGTGCAAACAGTCCTTGGCTAAAAACTATGACATGTTCTCTCCTGAGATTGGTACCACTTTTTAAAACATCTACAATATTTTTTTCCTAGTCCAAGTCCTGTTTCCACATCAGTGAGAACAAATATACACAAAATATATATGGTTTTGTGCATCATGTGCATAAGAAAGGCATGCATATTTACATGTCATGTTCCTGGATGTGCTGTTTCTTTGTCCTGAAGGCCATCAGCACCAACTGGGGCTGTCCTTTAAGGCTATCGTAGTGGCAGAGGAGGGTTTTTGCTAGAACCACCAAGGGGTGAAATGTCCAATCCACCAGAGCTTTGATCCCCTTAGTAACCAATGCCTCCTTCTGGGAAATGAGTGAGAATTCCAGCTCGCTTTGGTTTTGATACAAATTTTCCAAAATTTGCAAAGTTCTCCGTATCTGAAACAAAATGGACTTGGGGAAGGGAAGAATGTAGTAACTGAAATGCTTGTATCTTGTGTCATTGCAACTTTCCACTCTTTGCTAGGCTGAATGTTTGGCATGTAACAGCAGAAAAATTCTCCACCATTGTCCAAATTCCAAAGATCTTGTGTTAAGGTCTTTCTGGGCACAAAGGTTGGCCATATTCTCCATCTCTGATGTGCTATTCTTTCTCAATAAAAAGGGGGAAATCATATTTTAGGTTACTAACATTTACATTCCTTTACTTTGGGGAAGAGGGATGTAGGTAGCACTGTGGTTTAAACCACTGTTCCGCTGGGCTGGTTGATCAAAAGGTCGCCGGTTCAAGTCTGCTCAACGGGGTGAGTGCCTGTTGCTCCGTCCCAGCTCCTGCCAACCTTGCAGTTCGAAAGCATGCAAATGCAAGTAGATAAAAAGGTACCACTTCGGTGGGAAGGTAGCAGCATTCCATGCACCTCGGTGTTTAGTCATGCCGGCCACACGACCACAGAGACTGTCTGCAGACAAACGCTGGCTCCCTCGGCTAGGAAACAGAGATGAGCACCGCCCCCTAGAGTCAGGCATGACTGGACTTAATGTCAAAGGGAAACCTTTACCTTTTACTCTGGGGAAAACATTTCCCATTGTGCTTTAAACCTTTTCCTTAGCCACCTCCACAGAATGAGGCCCTCCCTTACAGAGGGAAACCATTTTTTATTTTTCTATTTATTTCTTTATCTTACTATTTATATATCACCCTTTCCCATAAACTCCCATAGACTTCACGACTATCATCAGGGGTTCAACTCTGCCCATTCTGCACATGCCTGACTGTTGTTCCCCTTTCTGGGTCCTCTTCCATGCCCTTATTCTCATAAAAAGTTCAGTGTCTAACTGGTTTCCCCATGATAGAGGACAGTAATGGCTTGGAGGTAATGTGTTGGCTTGGAGGTATGTTTGACCTACTTATCTTAGTGCATCACTGTATATTTATCTCCCTCCCACGTTTGGATTTATGCCCCTGAGCTTGCTGTGTCCTCAAACTTCTTCATCCTTGTCATTACAGTTGCTAACTTCCAGGCACCGCAGGCACTAATGGGGAAGTATCCGTTGCCTCCAAAGTCTGCTAAATCCTAGGAGCAGATTAAAGTCAGAGAGGGAGGCACCACAAACTAATTATAAGGGGTGTGGAAGGCCAAGTCTTGTTGACGATTGACAGATGCCACCAAAACTAAAACGGCAAACGCTCAACTCGCTCTGCTGCGACCCAAGCTCCTGGGCAGTCACGTTTTCTCAAAGGCTGGATTGCCTTCGCTTGTGTTGCAAGGAAGCTCTGTGGAATCCACCATCCCCCCTGGTGCCCACAGACGTCCTCCTATGTGTGGCCCTGTCTTAGAAAGCAAGCCGAGCAAGCCGAGCTGAGACAAGTCTGTGAACGGTGGCCAAACCCCAGTTATGCAATCGGCAGACTTCTTCCGTGTCATGTGCAGTTCAAAGATTTCTGCATGTGAAATGGAAGGGGGATGCTACTTGCATCAAGATTGCGAGTGGTTAAATTCCTGGCAACCGCGGTGCAAACACCTGGCAGGAACACAGAATCAACACCATGACAAAACAGGCTGGAGTGCAGGGCATCTGAGTGATTCCCTCCCCAAATGGATCCCACACATGTGCTTGCACTTCACCCACCCAGACTGGCTACTGGGGTTCTGGAGAAGTTTGGTGAAAGGCTTCCTGTTTAGCCCTCAGCATTGCCTGAGCAAACGAATCGAGAAAAATCCATCCGGTTTCCTCATTAGGGACTGACAAATTGGTCCGCCCCATTCTCTCCTGAATTCAAATTCAAGTGAAGTTTGGTAAATTCTTATCAAAAACAATGCTAACCAACATTCCAAACCATCACTTTACAATTTGCATTCATTTATACAATTTGAACAATTTGTCTAGCAGAGGCTAAACTGTGTGCAAATTTCCTAGCAGAAGAGTAAGAGGAGGAGGAGGAGGAGGAATTGTCCCCTGTTTTACAAGCAGGAGTCCATGTGCTGACTCAACACCCATCAGATGGAATTGGTGACAACACGGCTGACAGAACAGAAGCAAGCTGAGATGAGAAAATATGGTAGACTTCCCATTCCCACTAAGAGATTTCCCCACAGTGGTTCCTTTAGTCCTCTGTGAAAGTTTAGGGGCCAGTTTTCCTTTCTCTCCCAGCCCCCAGCAAAAAAATCACACATTGGACAAATCAGCCCCAGACACAAACTCATGCTTCCAAAGTTTATTCTTCCCAATAGAGGACTGAGCAAAAACTCAATACAATACAAAAAGACAGTCCAAGAATGAGATTCAGCCCTCCATCCCCAGAAGGTTCACACCAGCTCCTAAATATTCAGAAAAGATGCACCAGCATAATGGAACATGGAGTCCCTTTTTCACACACAGCATCAACTCTGAGCGTGAAAGGTTAGATTTACATAAATAAACAAGCAGCATCAGGCAACGGAAAAGCAAGCACAGCTCTGAGCAAGAAACTCAGTGGGAGGAAAGCAATTGAGGGTGGTCCAACAAGGCCTTCCAGGGCAAGCTTCACTTGTTGGGCTTGGCCGTTGGGACCTCCTGCTGGATTCCTCTAGTAATATTTCGTCTTGGGGGCACAGCACATCTGAGCACTCTGGGCTGGCATGCTGTACTTTGATGTGGAGCAGTAACCGTATTGCATGGGCCGGACATACATGAGGTTGCCGGATTGTCTGGAAGAGCGGCAGCACCCACAGCAGGACCCACAGCACGAAGATCCGGAAGTGTAGGAAGGCTGCATAGGAAGGCAGATCATGTGGGTGTTTCCTCTGTTGTTCCCGCAGCACGAGCAACAATCACAGCAGCCCATCTTGTGGTTGGCAAAGGTTATGCTGAAAAGCATGGAGAAAAAGAAGACTTGTCGCAGGCAACATTCAGCATCTCTAGTCTGCCCATTCACTGCAGCTGTCCAAGTTATCCACAGAAGCCCACCACATACAGATACAATAATAAAGTATAGTATGCATTTTCAGAATAGAAATAGAATTTTAAAGCATTTATAATTATAATAATATAGACTAGACTTTTTTAAAACAGCCGGCATGCCCCAACAGATGCCATCGAAGGATGGGAATAGAGGACAGTCTTAACCTGGCAGTGTAAAGATAAGACTGTTGAAACCAGGCAAACTTCAGTGGGGAGATCGGAGGGGGCACCGCTAAGAAGACCCTGTCTCATGTGGCCCCCTCTCAAGCCTCCCTCAGAGGTGAAATGCATAGCAGGGTCCTGGTAGATTCAGGATGGAAGAAGCAAATATCTGGTACTGTGGTCCCCAACCATGTAGAACTTTATAGCTTAAAACCAACACTTGCTGAAGCATATCTTAGGAAACTCTTTTGCACCACCAAATGATTGTCTAATTCATTTAGACAATGATTGTCCAAATGACAATCAGTGATGAGCCGAATTAGACAATCCCTTATTAAGGATACATCGTGGTGACCAGTAAAAATGGGTGAACATTTTGCTGAATGAGGCACCACTTAAGACCCATCTACAGAGCTGACATTTTGCATCAGTGCCCACGACAATTTCTGAAATTCCAAAATAGAAACATAGAAACAGAGCGAGTCAGAAGGGGCCTCCCGGGCCATCTAGTCTGACCTCCGGCACCAGCTGGCTCCGCTCATGACATGTCCACCCATGAAATGGGCCCATGGATCCAAAAAGTCCACCTAGAATTTCCCATGTGAGTATATATCTCCATCATTCCCTCTATCTCTGATGTTCAAACTGTCAATGTCAATGTCACTGTTCATGTAACCAAAAGCACCACCCAGGCTGTGAAGGAGATGCCAGCAGGCTGAAGCTCCATGCTCACTGGTGGTCTTCCAGAGGTGCTCAGAGCACCTGGAAGCAGAATGCTGAGTTCACTGAACCCTTCCATGGATCTAGGAAAGACCCACCTGGCCTGCAATCCTGGACACATTTAACTTGGAGTAAGCCCCCTTGCCCCCAATAGAGGCTGACTTCTGAGTAGGCATATATAGACTTGAAGTCTCCATGCACCAAAGATCATTGCCCTGGATCCATCCACAGGATTCAGTAAACTCAAAGGTGTTGTACTAGCAGAGTTGTTCCAACAAAAAGCTTAGAACTCATCTGGTCCAGCAATATCTTAGATTTTAACTACTAAATTTACTTCCTAGATTATCATAATACATTTTTCTATGTTGCTGCATGTACTTACTATATTATCATGCACAGATGATCATGAGAAATCATATTAACTGCTGTTGCTTCACATTCGCAACATGAAGACAAGAAGGATCCAACTTACCTTGTCCACGAACTGGAAGGAGTCAAACAGTTGCAAAGGCAGAAGACTGAAGGACTCTTGGCCAGAGATGTCCTTTTTATACACCTCGGACAATCCAACTCCAGGAAATGAGACACAGTCAGAGAATAGAGAATTCCTCATTGACCAACCTCCATTAATTTTTTTTCTCCAGCTATTTGCTGCCTTCCGGTCACACTCCTTTACTTGGTCTTAAGATCCACCTTCTTTTTAATAGGCATAAGATGCGATGATAGGTATTTTGTACACAGTGATCCAGAAAATCCTGTACCGGTGCTGAAAGTTGGTCCCAGAATGCCATTCAGAGGACATTGCTCATAATGCATCTAGCTGAAAGCTAATGATGGAATCAGCAGTGGCGTCTTGCCTTCTGCCTTGATACAATTAGCCAGTCAACCATTGCTGCCAATTCTTGTGCATATAAATGCAATGTAGCAGTGATACTTAGAGGAATAATTTTCCTGTATAAAATATAATGAATGATAAATATCAGACCGTTGAAACTGACACCAAGATGGGGTGGGGGTCAAGATGGTGTCACCCCACTTATGGAATGTGCTCCCCAGAGAGGTCCGCCGAGCGCCGTTGTTATTTGTTTTTCGGCACCAGGCCAAGACCTTTTTATTTAAATGATATTTTAATAATTGCTGATTTTATTTATTGGTTTTAAATTATTAAGACAGGATGTTTCCAGATTTTATATATATGTATTTGTATAGATATTTATTTATATGTTGGAAGCCGTCCCAAGGCTTATGCAAATGGGACGGCATACAAAAATTCCAAATAAATAAAGTAAATAATGATAACGTCCATGGCTTGTTGGGTTTGTTTTAAGACACATTCTACTAGAGTAATGAATCTTCCATATTAGGTCCCTGTGTTGGTGGTGAGTGATAACATAATACTCACAATTTCCTCCATAATGTTCACTGATACGAGTGTGAGGAATACCACTCTGTCATGTTCCAGCCAGGAGAAATCTAGGACAAGGTCTAGTTCTGGGTACCATATTTTGACAAGGACGTTGACAAATCAGAGTTCATCCAGAGGAAGGATCATGAGGGGTCTGGTCACCAAGTCCTTTGGGGAATGTTGAAAGAGTTGGGTATGTTCAGTTTGGAGAAGAGAAACTTGAGGGAAAATGTGGTGGCTTACAAATATCTGAAGGGCAGATGGAGAAGACTCATTCTCTATTGCTCCAATGAAGTTGAAAAGGCATGGAAGCAGATTTCAGTGAAACATTCAGAGAAATGAACTCATGGTAAGAGCAGTTTGGCCATGGAGCAGACCACCTCAAGAGATGATGGACTTGCCTTCACTGAAGGTCTTTAAGCAGTCTAGATGGCTAACAGGAATGCCATGGTGGTGTCTCACTTTGAAGTTCTGGCCTTGAGTAGAGTGTCCACAAAGACCACCCAGATCTCTTTCTTCTGTACAGTTCCGTGATTATATTCTTCAAGACCTTGGAAGATCCAGGACACATTTGGGAAAAGTGTCAAAACATCCAGGAAATACAGAAGCTGGTAATAAATTTGCTTCTAGAAAGGGCAGACCTGATGTGTCTAGATCTTCATTCATAAAGAGCAAAATCCTCAACACTCATAATTTGTGTCTCTTGGTTGTTTGGCTGTTACTATGTTTTGTTGTAGAAAAGAAAGATTAAAATAAAATGCAATTTTCTAGAGAGCATGGGACATCAACCAAATTTTCTTTCATTCATTTTTAAAGCTGAAATTGTTGACTAGGAAGGAACCCACCACAGATTAATAGGGGAGCAGAGGGAGTGACTTGTGAATTACAAAACCATTGTTCCAAGTTTAATATTTGGATTATGTGAACTATGCACGAGACCAAGAAGTTGGGACACCCAAAACAGAGATCACATTTCCATAACCAATTCAGCTTTGAGCAACAGGGAACCAGTTAATGTATGATAATTCCCAGTACCTTGAATAACCTAAATGTAATTTTCCACTTTTTATGAGAGTAATCAAACACCTCTTTTCTTACTGCCTAGGTTGTTTGTGAGGAAGTATCTTGATTATATCTACTATATTGCTTTCAGTTTTCCTACAGGGCAAAATTTGTCACTAGGGTGTCACCACAGAACACCGCAAAAGATAATGATGTAGTCAAGTGTGGAATTGGGTTCATCCATTGGCATTTGCAAAAGGGCTGTCACATTTCCGGGAAACAACACATCAAGACTATATAAAAGATCTCCAGCCATGGAGATCTTCAGTCTTGTTTGTAGCTTGCACATGAGCAGTACTGAATCTCACTCATGAGGTTGGTAGTCAGCAAGTTCACAACAGATCAAATCAAGGCCTTCTCCTAACAAGGAATCAACTTACACAACAGAGTGACAAAAGATGGTAACTTGTGTAGATGTGTGTTTTTTTCATGAATATTGGACAAATTCCTAGAGGGCAAAGCAGTGCCAATATTTTCATCTGGTTTATTTCCCTTTCCAGATACTTATTTCTGGAAGAGGGAAAGAGTAATCACCATGAGTGGAGGGATCCGTAGGGTGTGACGGTTTGGTAAAATTTTCACATCTGTGTATGGGCAGTGGGGGGGTTGTCCTTATTGCTGTTTTCTTTAAATGATGAAAACAGGGGTACTGAAAGTCAGACCTGTTGGTATCCTAGTCCAACATGCTGCAGGTTCTCCAGTGGTCACCTTTCCCTCAAATGCCCATCCTTTGATGATTTCCTCAAATTCTTCTCCTCATGTTTGATGATTTCCTCATGTTTGTGCATGTTCTTCTGCCCCTCATCCTGAAAAGAGGAAACATTTTCCCTAAGGCTGAAGCTGTAGGAGCTTTGCACTAAACAAGGCAGCACTCTGCCATTTTTTCCCTTAACTTTCAACCCAAACCGGCACTGGAAAGCAGCCTCCAGGAGCATCTCCAAAATTGGTTGTGGCCCTCAGGGCAGAAGAATTTCAACACCGCAGCATTACAGTGTGGCCAAGTGGAATGTATGCTTATTGTCATTCTTTGCAATTCCACATTGGTATCCAGGACTTCCCAGCCTCTCACACTTCTTGGAATGCTGATGGGAAGACAAGATGCCAAGATGTCCACCCAGGAGGTTTTCCAGGACCTGTGACACCTAGGCGCTCCAAAGGAGAGCAATAAAGTGTGTGTGTTTCTGTGTGTGTGAGAGAGAGAGAAAGAGCACTCAATTAGAGCGTGTGCATTTAATTCCTTCCAGTTCTCAATTGCATGCAGTACATAATGATGCATTTGTATGCCTTGTATGGGGGACGGCATACAAAAGTTTTAAATAAATAAAATGAAATAAAATTAGATTTAGATGCATTTAGGGGGTAAATTTCTAAATGTGCACATTTCATCTGAAAAACAGATGATTTTTTTTTTTTTAGATTACTTTTTGGTGAGGTTGTTCAGGCTGAGAGTGAGTGACTGGCCAAAGCTGAGTGGTAAACGAAGTCAGCACCAGTTGCATCTCCCACTGGAGGTGCCGCAGAAGAGAAGGTCCTGCCTTTTGCAAATGTATCGCGTATTTCTTCCACTGATGTAGGGCCTCCTTTGAAAATTGTCATGTACAGGCAGAATGACAGTCAGGGAATCACCCACTTATTTTTGCACCCCAAAACATTTAGAGCCTTAAGGATGATCCCCAGCCTTTAGGCATACGCAGTTGCTTAGTCCGTCTGACCCCCGACGCCAGCCGGCTCCACTCACGACATGCCCACCATGTGGATTTCCAGCCTATCCTTGAACTCCCGCACCAATGGAGCCTCAACCACCTCCCGGGGAAGTCCATTCCATACCCTCGGGGTCCTAACCATCAGGAAGTGCTTCCTGGCATCTAAATTGAACCTTGGTTCCCTGAGCTTTGCTCCGTTGGAGCACGTCCTGCCTTCCTCTGCAGGGGAGAACAGGTCTCTACCCATCTCCATGTGACACCCCATCACATGCCGCCAACAGATCCCCTATGAGTCATGTGCAACATTTTATTTTCAGTTTAGTGAACATTGATGTGCCCACAGAATGGAATCGACCAAGGACTGGGGAAATGAGAAACAGAGAAACACTTTGTTGTCCATTCCATCCACCACGAGTGGCAGTCTTGGCTGAAAATGCCCTTGAAGTATCCTGCAAATATGTGGTTGGTTGTAAGTGGCAGATTCACTCTGCCTTTCTCTGGCAAGGTGTTGAATTTTTCTCCCCTTGAAGAGCTATCCTTACTTTTCCTTCCCAAAACCACCTTATACTTGTGGCATCCCCTTTACAGTTATCACCTCCTAATGAGGGCTGTTGGTATCCCATTTCATAGATGAGACAATTCATAGAAACATAGAAACAGAGCGAGTCAGTAGGGGTCTCCTGGGCCATCTAGTCTGACCCCCGGCTCCAACCGGCTCCGCTCACCACATGCCCACCATGTCCATGTCCAGTCTGTCCTTGAACACCCTCACCAATGGGGCCTCAACCACCTCCTGTGGAAAAGACTGTAACCTGATTACAACCTTGAAATGATGTATGCAAACAAGCAATTGCACCCTTTCACCACACAAAGGTGCTAAAGTAAAGCTAAAGAGAAGCTTTGTTCCAGTCTATGTCTTAATCTCTGGAAATCTCTCCAGTCCCTTTCAAATGTAAAACTCTCCATCTTTTTCCTAAAGACAATTCTTTTCTACAAACCCAAATACATCCACACCCTTTCTTTTCTTTTCTTTTTCCTGCATCTCTGCCAGAGGTCACTTCCACCTTTTATTTATTAATATATGTATCTGTATATATGTATACACACACACACATACGTATATACATACCATACTTCTATACACCCCAGAGCCCTTTAGACTCTCTGGGAGGTTTACAAATTTAAAAACATATAACGACAATAAATAATCATATTTAAATGAACAAGAAGCAATAAAACCAATGCAGCAAGAATCAATCAATCAACAATCTACAGTGACCGTAATAGAATTAATATACGGCATAGCAGCAATAAAAACACAATCAAAACCATCCATCTATTAAAATATCTGGGAAATAAAAAGATTTTCACCTGGCACCAAAATGATCGCAAAGATTGCATCAAGCACACCCTCCTTGTAGAGAATGTTCCAAAGACAGAGTGCTACTATTTTGGGGGGGTTTTCCCTGTGTTTTTATTGTTCTATTTTATTGTTATAGTTTATATGTTCCATCTAATATTATTGTGGTTAATTTTTATTATTATTATATTTTGTAACCCACCTAGAGAGCCATCTGGGCTAATGGGCAGGATAGAAATTTAATAAATAAATAAATACAACTGGAAAGACCCTTCTCCTAGTCATTACGTGCTGCCAGCTTCTTTTGGAGGGGGTTCTCTGAGAAGGACCTCAACGGATGATCTTATGGGCTGGGTAGTAACATACGGTGTTACTATATGGTGTTATACAGATTTCCTGGCCCAAGCTATTTCGTGCTTTAAATGTTAACACCTGCACTTCAAATTGAAATTATCAATAAAACTTCAGAAGCATGGCATGTTTTGATCACTCCTACATTCAAAAGATCTATTAATGCTGGTCATACTCCCATGTGGCCAAGATGTCTGAAAGGACTGACAAATCCTTATACCTCACCTTCTTCCTTCTGCAAGGAACAAACCTAGCTTACATCTCTGCTGGGAGAGAGGGGAGGCTGAGCATCAAATATTGGCCATGAACTTCATGGCCAAGTGGGGACTAGAACCTGGATTTCCTATGTCAGTGGTGTCTTCTGGCACTCATCCCCACTCCCATATATACTAGAGATGCACAGTTCTCAGCTCCACAGACATGTTACAAGCCATTCCACAGAAGCTTGGCCCATTTTTGCCTGTTGGGATGAGAATGTGTCAAAAGTCTGTTGAGTTTAAAGAGAACCACTTTTCCAAGTGTTCCACCACCACATGAGGAAGAAAGTAGGAATCTCCACAGACGTCTTAGCTAAATAAAACCCCTAAGTTCAGAGGCAATTATACCTTTTCCCCTGGAGGCAGACAAGGGGCCCTCATTGTCTGTAGGCTTTCCAAAGAGATGTGGAGGTTCAACAGTGGAAACCAAAACAAAGAATGTAGACGCATCTCTGTCTGACAAAAGGCAGCTGCAGGAAAGCTTTTACTTGCTAAGGTATTCAAGCAAACCGTGCATTCAAACTCCTGAGAAAGCACTTCTGGTTTTTTGCTTCTTCTGTTTTCTCTCATGGGAAAAAGGAAGATCCTAGACTTCACATAAGAAAGCACTCTGTTATTAAGCTTGACTACATCCTATGTCAGACAATAAGCCACTGTTCAAAAACACACCTCCAAGCTCTCATTTTCCTTCTCCAGTCTTGGCTAATTCCTCATTCTTCCCTTCAAAGACATAAAAGTCTCTCCTTTGAAAAACAAAACCTCAGCACAAAGCTCTTCCTCAGTATTGAAACCTTTGTCCAGTTCACAAATGATTCAAGAAGACTCCACGATGCAGAATTCCCCTTCCTCTGAGAAAGCGCACATGATAAAAAGCCCAGTCCTTAATACATATCCCCAAATAAGTCACACCGAAATTTCTTGCTTTCTTCATCATTGCCATGAGATAAGTGGTGGCAATAGCAGTTGTCAAGCTGCAGAGCAAAGTGTTTCCCTCAAGCACTGTTTTTCTTTGGTTTAAAGCAAGCTCAGAGTCAAACCTTTTCCCTGTCCTTGAGGGCTTGAGCAAGCCACTTTCCTTTCTGTCCCACCACTTTGTCTTCCAGGAAACAAGTTTTTAACATGACCCCATTGGACCAGGACTCCCATCTGAGTGGCCGTTTTCAAGCTTGCCCATAGCATCCTCTCCCACTTCCAAATATGCCCACCGGGTTTGCCATAAACAGTCACTCCTAGGGTTATGCAAGATAGTCAATGCTGTTGCAGAACATTTGTGTGGCGTACCAACGGCAGATTGACATGTGCCATCCTTGACGAAAAAGTGATCATGTGCATTAGTAAGACCATTAGATGAGTCTCCACCACCTGTTCCAGTGATCCTCACCTGTCCAGCTCATATTTCTTTCATGACTGTACACAAGGCTGAGGTCCAATGGACCTTTTTCTGCTTACAGAATGACATGTCTGTCAGGCTGGTACTCTGCATGTGCCGACACAACTCTTACATCACCCCTTTTCTCCTTCCTCATTGGGAATTTCATGGGCATGTGTGTGGATGCCCTGATTGCCACCTGTTGAATAATCGCTTTGGATATGCAAATGTCCTGGGAAGGCATATGAGCAAAATGCTGGTGACACATCAAGGAGGAGATGGAGCCCGTTGCTGGGCTTGTGTTTTGCTTTTCTCGACACGAGTCTGGAACATCAGTAAGTGAGGCATTCAGTCACAAGGGCCACCTGAAGATGCTATAAAGGGCTACCGTCTTACTAGTCCTCACTAGCTGAACCTGAAGAACTCCTCTCTGTAACAGCAGAACACTTGGTAAGTCAACTTCATTGTCTGTGGGTAATAGTAGGAAGGCTGGCGGAAGTGGGGGCAGGACAAATGAAGGTTTTGGGGATCCCGCTTGACGGTTTTGTAGCAGGGCATGTCCTACAGTTGAGGGGGCTGTGCTCAGTGTGCACTCCGATGGACCATCTCTCTCGATGGGTTCATGGCATCAGAAGATGGTTAGATGATCGCTCGAGGAAGTACCAGATTGCTGGGCCCACCTGCCATTTTATCTCCTATGGTGCTGCCACTAGAGTGACACCACACAGTATCTGTGATGCTTAAGGGGCAGGTAAACTGAGATAGCTGGGGGTGCCTGGAGCGGTGGGCTAAACCCTTTTAAGGGGGAAGGGCAGCTGGGCAGGTATGACCACACTGCCATCAGCCTTGACACAACCAGAAAGGCCATTATGGGAATTTGTGGTTTAGGAGACTTGTGGTTTGAAAAGGGATGAGCGTTTGGATGAATGGATAACTTGTTCAGTTTCACTTTCTTCCAAATTCAGTTTTTTAAAAAGCATCAAGGTTTTTTTCTCCTAAATATGGAGAGCTTTGCAAATGACGTTCAATCTGAGAGGAATGGTAGAGCACAGGGTTGGACCCAATGGCCTTCTGCCCCCTTCCAATTCTGCTATTCTATGATTCTATCATTCTTCTCAAAACCAAACTGAAATTAAATTCTCACCCATCCATAGAAGGTTTAAAGAATTTATGAATCCAGAACAGCAAAGCCCATGGTTTGGGAGTCCTGCTTGGAAGTCTCTAAAATAGGCAAACTTATTTATTTATTATTTATTATTTAAAACATTTTTAGCCCACCTATACCAGCAGGTCTCAAGAAGGCTTACAATGTGAGTTATTTGCAGCCTGAATCCCATTTAAAAAGCCCCATTAAATTTAAGGAAGCTGAGTTTCCTTTCGGGATTTGGTTCAGAATTTGGGATTTGAACAAAGGCAATAACTAGGTTCTTCAAAACTTAGTCAAGCATGGTGTTCCTTGGATGGTGTTGGATAAGCAGTTGGCATAAACAAATGATCTTTGACCTTGTATTTCAATATTTAGACTGAGATAAATTTCAGGGTTTCTCTTAAAGTTTGTGCCTTTGTTTAATAAACTATTGAGTTGTTTTCCTCCACCTGCTTTAGCAGACCTAAAGAAATTCCGGGGTATTAGTCAGATGGATAAATTTATGATAAATTCCATGCTAATGATAAATTCCAAAAATTAATCTGGCCATGGTTCTTGGAGACTCTACCATTTCCAAAGTCAGGATGGGAAAGAGGCTTTGGCGAATGGGGCGGCATAAAAATGTCTTAATAAATAATAAATAAATAAAAAGTGACTGGATGTTCTACCAGTGTTTCAAAGATCTCCCTGCAGGGAAGAGTGGGAATTCAATTCTGAAACACTACGGCCTCACCAGAAAGATTATACAGGCTCCTTGTATAGTGTGCAGTTTCCAGATGTGTAGATTGATTCTTGTGGTCAAGGAAGGGTAGTTTTCCTCTGGCTCAGATACATCCAGAACTTTCACATGGTGTGTTCCAGCAGCTGATGATACTGACCTAGCTGAATTAGGAGCTAGCTAATCAGACCTAGCTGAGTTAGGAAACGCCTCCTTTCCTGTAGTGGCTCATTTGCTCCAGTCAAATGGACACATTTGTTAGAAGGTATTCCTTGAAGGCACTTGCTGAGTACGTTCCCTCCCTCCCTCCCTCCCTCCCTTCCTTCATCTAATAGCACTGAGCTACCATATAATCATGGATCATTAACATGTCATATAGGAATGCTCTGCAATTTGTTAATGTCATACCTCACTTCATATGTTCTAAAAGGCTGCAGAGGTTCCCTGGTGGATGCCAGATTAGATGGCACTTAGTCAGATCCAACCTGGCCTTCCATATGCCCTCCTGCCGTTTCATATGGAAAGGGTGAAGGCTGAGAGATCCAAACAAGAAAATGGCTTTACCTTTATTTGAAGAGTGGCGTTTTAATATGAAGATCAGATCCTGATGGATTAGGGGTAGACCTGGCAGATCAGGGGTCAAGTTGACAGAATAGGAGTGAAGTCCAGAGAGAAACTGATCCATGAAGAGTGGAGAGACTGAATCAAAAAGGAAAGGTGGAGTCTAGCAGACTTTGGTTTATCCCTCTTGTTAGATTCAATTCTGGGCATCAGTGAGCCATTTCTGGACAGAACCATATGGAACAGAGTAAGCTGGTGCCCTCCTTATGTTCTGTACTACAGCTCCCAAAACTTCCTACTTTTGACCATGTTGGCTGGTACTGAGCCATCGTTCTTCTAAGCATCAAAAGAGCTCCACCTGGAGAGGATTGGTGTAGATAGAGGGCTAGATTAGAAGCAAGGAGAGCCGAGTCCACATCTCCACTCAGCTATGACATTCGCTGGCTATTCTTTCACCAGTTACCTTGAACTGATGTTGACTGCACCTGAAAAGGAACAGCTGGTTTGAAACCGGTTTGTTCCCAAATGCTTGTGGAGGAAGTGGGCTTCCATCTCCAAAGGTCTATAGCAAATGACTGGGCAGCTGTCAGTGAGAGATGCTTTGAACTGGACTCCTACACTGAGCAGGGGATTGGACTCAGGGGCCTAAATGAGTCCACCCAAAACTATAGGGTTATAAGTTCTTCACGAGCTGTGCCATCTCCTCAGCTAGGGACATGCCCCAACCAGCTGTTTGTGTGTGATAGGCTCCCTGTATTCCAACCCACCAATCAAAAGCCAATCAATTTATGTATTAAACCAGCCAACCAATATGCCTTCTGAGTTTCTGAGTCATGAACCTTTGGGAAAGATTTTGAGGTATCCTTTTCAAAACCCACCCAACCTTCTTTCCTCTATGAAGAGCTGCATCCTATTGCTAACTCACTTTCTGAACGTTGCTTCTGCAGGTCCAGTCAGTGCTCCCAGGAAATGTATTCCTCTAAAACTCAGGGATCGAGCTACGATTATGGAAGATCTGTATGTTCCGAGCCATGTGGCGGATATTCTGGGGGACCGTCTGTCTCTTTTGAACCTTCCTGTGGCACTGTGGGATCATCCTGCCACTCGATGAGCCCACAACTTGAGGGGGGCTGCTGTGCCACACCTCCACAGAAGTACTGTCCCCCAATGCAGAAGTACTGTCCCCCAATGCAGAAGTACTGTCCTCCAGTGCAGAAGTACTGTCCCCCAATGCAGAAGTACTGCCCTCCAATGCAGAAGTACTGTCCTCCAGTGCAGAAGTACTGTCCTCCAGTGAAGAAATGCTGCCCTCCAGTGCAAACTTATTGTCCTCCAGTGAAGAAATGCTGCCCTCCAGTGCAAACTTATTGTCCTCCAGTGAAGAAATGCTGCCCTCCAGTGCAAACCTATTGTCCTCCAGTGAAGAAATGCTGCCCTCCAGTGCAAACCTATTGTCCTCCAGTGAAGAAATGCTGCCCTCCAGTGCAAAGTTACTGTCCTCCAGTGAAGTGCTGCCCTCCAGTGCAAACTTATTGCCCTCCAGTGCAAAAGTACTGCCCACCAGTGTGCACATCCATTGGAACTCCTGGGATCTGCCAAGTGAAGATGTGACAAATTCCGGCCCATCTCCTGAAGAAACAGCTTCTGAAATGAGAAAAAATGCACTGATGAGAAGAAGAGAATCCCCCTGCAACATCCTTTCCTTCCTTCCTTCCTTCCTTCCTTCCTTCCTTCCTTCCTTCCTTCCTTCTCCTGCTCCCAATAACATCTGCAGCCCAGTCGGCAGAAGAACCTCCCTCCTCAATTCCCAGCGGTTTCAGTTCAGGAATCCTAAGAAGAACACGCTTAAATTAAATGTTTTGATAAATAAATAATGAATAAATAAATGTTGTACATTCTTGGTGGCGATTCATCATTCAGTCCCTGTGACTTCCATTGCAAACGTCAAAACCAACCCTAAATAACTTTTCATGCTTTCGATACACCTAAGAAAACCTTAGGAAATGAATTTTTGTGACTGCCCAATGGCTATTCAACTTCAGCCCTCCAGCCCTTGGAATTGGCCGCTTTCTTGAGGATACCCCGTGTATCTTTCATGCATAACGGAACATCTTTCAGTTGAATTGTTTTTTTAATTCTTTGAAAATGTGCCAGTATTTTGGTATTTGCTCAAGAAGCATAAGACTCAGAGTACTAAACACTGTAATCAAGTAATTCAAAGTCGTTATGTCTTGCACCAAGGAAGCATTTTAGCATGACTGTTCCGTATTTCAAGCCAACATTTATGGTATATATAAGTATAAACCTATTTAATTAGTTGTTACTTTTCCCCAAGCATGCCAGCAACACAATAAAAATTAAGCATCCATCTGTACTAGAACTATCATTTCTTTCCACAATCATGTGTTACTCCTTTTATCAGTTTAATATGCACATTGCCATGTTCTTCTGGTGAAATTTTAGGAAGAACTAATTCAAGGATTGTACAATTAACCAGAAGATGACTCGAGTACCAATTCCTTTGTGCCTGATCCAAGACCTTCTGCTAGAGCATTTCTCTTGCTGTCATATTTCAGAAGTTTGACAATAGCAGTTGATATTTCAAGGGATCCAAGTCAGTTGGCCCAAGGAGGGCTTAGGCAAATGGGAAGATCTCAGCTGTCCGGGGTGCAGGTTACGAAGAGTTACTCTCCAAGACAGAAGAGTTAGAGTCCAGTCCATAAGTATGCAGGGAAATAGTCTGTGGTCAAGGCCATGGGAGCTAGAATGAGGAAGGTCTCATTTACTGTACGTCCAGTAACTCTCTCATGCATCCCCAGCTGTTTTCGTGTGCAAGATGTTAGAGCCACACCAAGGCCTGAGCTGTGAGTGCCGGCAGCTGCAAAAGGTCTTCGGAGAGTCTCCGGAGGGTGAATAGGTGTTTTCTCAAAAGGAAGTATCAGGCTCGAGTCAGTCTGTTTGTTTGTTTGCTTAAAACATTTTTATGCCACCCGCTCTGCCACAGCACTTCTGGGTGGCTCACAATCACAAGATAAAAACCACAAGATAAAAACCACAATAAAATCAATTGCAACCATTAAAAAATACAATTCTAATAAAATACAAACAAAAATACAAAACAAAGGTCTAGTGGCATAAAAAAATAAAAAAAAAAAAAGAAGGTCTTCACCGGGCACTGAAAAGAGTATAAAGACGGTGCCTGGCAAATCTGCTTGGGGAGAGGATTCCAAAGTTAACCTTCCCAACCTCCTGATTTTTCAGGTGACATCCCTCCTGAAGGTTTGGAGGTTTCCCTGCCTCCGCTTCTGAGCCAGGTTCCTTGCTGTCCTCATGGCAGTCTCCTCAGAGGGCACTAACTGGCTCCAGTTGGGTCTACTGGCAAATCTTGGGCATTGCTGCTGGTGGGTTATTCCTGTATCTCCCGTTCCTTCTCCATGGAATTATCTTCCAGTGAGGGAATGGTGGCTCAAAGTACTCCATCAAGTCCTATGCATATTTTCTCTTCCCGTTTTTCCACTTAATACTTGAATGAAGACACTAAAGGCTGTTTTACATATGCTGCTGCTGAATTGCCACATAGAAACATAGAAACAGAGTGAGTCAGAAGGGGTCTCCCAGGCCATCTAGTCTGACCTCTGGCACCAGCCGACTCTGCTCATGACATGCCCATCATGTGCACGTCCAGCCTATCCTTGAACACCCGCACCGAAGGGGCTCAACCACCTCCCGTGGAAGCCCATTCCACACCCTCGGAGTCCTAACTGTCAGGAAGTGCTTCCTGGCATCCAAATGGAACCTTGGCTTCCTGAGATTTGCTCCGTTGAAGGCTCCATTCTCAGACTAGGGTTTTGATTCATTTTATGCAAATTTAGTAATAGAAAAATACCAACAGATAGTCAATTATTGCACTCACTTTCTCCATTTAAATTCTCAAACCTGAGAATGTTTTCAGCACTCATTTTAGTTTGGGCTTTGGGATTGCACGAACCAAATGTTACAGAAAAATGCGTAAGTGTATTTATGCACATTTTTCTCAGTACATGTATTTCTGTATGCATTTTGCCTATCGTTCAATTTTATTGCAGGTAGTTTTTTCTTAAAAGATCACGTTTCTAACCATTATTTCCCTGAATATAGGCATGTTTGAACCCATTTTTTAAAATTAGAGAATTCCTTTGCAAAATTCAGGAAGGAATGGATTCCTGAGCTTTGCTTCACCAAGTGAAAATTAAGTTAGTTCACATTAAACATGTGTGGAAAATATTTCCACGCCATTCCTAACACACGTGCACAACTCAACAATCATGGAGAAATGCAGGCTGTAGTTTGAGACTGTTTGATGAGATGCTATCTCATGCACAGTATCCTGTTCACACAGACACAGTGCAATGTGTTGAATATATAATGTAGAGGTAAGTCAGAGAAGTCTCCAAACTCAAATGAGTTCAAATTTCTAAGTATCCAGCCTGCAAATTCAACAATGGACTTGCTTTTCCTGGGCCATGAAGATGCTGTGAATCTTCAGACTAGGGTTTTGATTCATTTTGTTATTTTATGCAAATTTAGGAATAAAAAAATACCAACCCACCCAAACCCACCCCAAAATGTACATTTTCCCCACAGATGAAAGCATGAAAACCTGTCTTGTTTTGTCTTGCTTCATTTCATCTTGCTTTGTCTTGTTTCGTTTCGCTTGCTTCACTTTGCTTCGCTTCGTGTCGTTTCGTTTTTCAGGAATTCACTCATTTTAGGGGGATTTGTGTATTTTCAGAAGGGTGAATTGACCCGGCCCTGAATTTGCACAAGTATGTATGGATACATTTGTGCAAAATCCAATTCCATCCATGAGTGGCCAGTATAGCAATAGGAACTTGGCAATATGTGAAACAAAGGCAGAATAGATGTGACAGCATCCCTTCATCCCAACAGCAACCGTTTATTATAGTCAGTGACCAGCTAGATCTTAATAAAGAATGTACAAATAACACCATAGGTTGAAATATTCCAACTTTTAGAAGACAAAGGAACAATAAACAAATGATGCAAAATTGTTTAAAATTACCTGATACAATCTTAATTAAAATTTAAAAACATTGCATATGATATCTTTGTGGATCTTGCAGGCAGCTACAACAAACCTAGCACAACCAGCTTTTAACTGAGCATTGGTGCCTATAAGTAGCTTCCCAGCAGCCTCTGCATCAGATCTGCCTGGTCACCTTCGAAGAAGATGAGAAATAAATTTGGCCCATATTTCTTGATAAAACCTACAGTAAAACATGTTAAATTGTTTCAACTTCTTCAGCACCACAAGGGCAAACCCTCTCTGCCATTGGCATCTTACATTATCTTCCCTCCAAGACCACAGAGGGGAGTATTCACCATCTTGCTAGAGAGAAGGCCCTTTGAAGAGTGAGAGACTCCCAGAATGATGTATAAGGTGCTCTGGCAACAAAATATTTGGTATTTTCCAGTGCCAACAAATCTGGTACTCTCCTGATATCACATTGCTGCTCAGTATCTAGCACTTTCTGTTTGGTCACTGCTATTGCCTGATCCAGTCCAATTCCTAAAAGAGTCTGTGGTGAATTTTTGATAGACTACAGGTAGCCAGAACAAATGAAAAGAGTCCCGAAGGATTAAAGAAGTTAGTCCTTGGGGCAATAGTTTAATCTGAGCCAAAAGCTCACAGAGGTGAGGCAGAATAGATGCTACAGCATCCCTACATCCCGGGTTATATATTGCCACTGGTATCAACCTTACCTGTCTTCACAGCCCTGAATCAGACCAGGCACAAGGCAGTACTGTGTATGCAGTATTTACATCAGGTGCCATATTTGAGATTAGAAACCTTTGAACATCTTCACTCCTGAGGAATGGTATGGGAGGATCTTTTCATTATGGCTCATGGCCACTGCCAGTTGCTTGTCTCCACCATTGTCCTGCAGATGCATTGTGCTCAAAGCGGCTCGAGAGAAACAAACAGCCCTAAGTATTAAATGCATACAATGTTAATACCCCTGTGATTTAACCATTCACGCTCCACTGAAGCATAGCAAAGGCTTAACCATCCCAATCTTTTTATTAAGAATACAAAACACATGGAAGTTTGATCTATAGGAAGGAATCTAATTAGCAGTTTCTATTAAGAAACCTGCTAATAAAATCTCAAATCCAGATCAAATGAGGAGCAAAAGAAGAAAAAGAACCCCAAAACACCATTTGCTTTCAGTCAAATAAGGCCGGACATGGTACATCCATGCCCAACAGGGCTTAGAAACTTGTGATGATCCATCCTTCACTAGCACTTAAGAGGACCAATCAAACATGGGCTGGTGAGAGTTGGGGTTCAAAAACATGTCAGGTGACAAGCATTGCACATCCCTGCTATGCACAAACACAAACACACTGTCCCACTGAAAGCTTCACTCTGTCTTGAATGAGTCTCCTCTCCACTCCTTCCAAGATAAAATTCAAAACCAGTTTCTGGCCAATATCATGCCAGGCCACCAACTGGGGCTTACTTCTTGAAACTTTCCTCTATCCAAACACTTCTACTCCCCTTATAGAAAATAGAAACATAGAAACAGAGTGAGTCAGAAGGGGTCTCCCAGGCCATCTTGTCTGACCCCCGGCTCCAGTTGGCTCCGCTCACGATATGCCCACCATGTGCATGTCCAGCCTGTCCTTGAACACCATCACTGATGGGGCCTCAACAATCTCCCATGGAAGCCCATTCTATACCCTCAGAGTCCTAACTGTCAGGAAGTGCTTCCTGGCATTCAAATTGAACCTTGGCTCCCTGAGCTTTGCTCTGTTGGAGCATGTCCTGCCTTCCTCTGCAGGGGAGAACAGGTCTCTCCCCACCTCCGTGTGACACCCCCTCACATTCCTGTATGTCATTTATTTTACATTGTTAATTTTAATTTTATATTGTTATTTTTGTATTTTATTGTATTTTATTGTGTTGTAAGCCGCCCCGAGGCTTCGGCAAGGGGCGGCATAGAAATGTTTTAATAAATAAATAAAAATAAATAAAAACTAGATGACTCGGGAGGCCCCTTCTTACTTGCTCTGTTTCTATGTTTCTATAGTCTGTCCAGATCCTTTTGGATCTGGAGTACCTGCTCCTCAGTTGTGGCTACTGCTCCAGTTTTAGTGTCGTCTGCGAATTTGATCAGCAGACTGTTCACCCCTTCTTCCATGTCATTGATGAAAAGATTAAACAGGATCGGCCCCAGGACAGAGCCCTGTCCTGCATCTTCCTTCACCACAGCAGGAAGGTTTGTTGGAGTTGAAGAATAAAAATAAAATGAGTGGAACCTACAGTACAGCATGGATTGATCCTGGATGAGTTTCCACTCAGCCATGCTTTATTTCGGGAGACACTATTCAATCCCCCATCCCCCACCGATTTCCCAATTTCCCCCCAATAGTCAATCAGAATGCCACAACCATTATGTTCACAACCGGGAACCCTCCATGAAAGAAATTAGGAGAGTAAGTACCCGAAGGAGGGCTTTCTCTGCGGTGGCACCCAACCTATGGAATTCACTCCCCAAAGAGGTCCGCCTGGCACCGTCGTTACTGGTTTTTCGACGCCAGGTAAAGACCATTTTATTTAAACATCATTTTAATTGTTAAAACATATGATCTGACCAGGGCAACTTCTTCTTCCTTCTCTTTCTCCTCCTATATTTTTATTTACTTATTTTATACTGATAATTTTAATTTTATATTTGTAACTCAATGTATTTTTTGTATTTTTTTATTTAATGGTAATTTATTATGTTCTATTGTATTTCAATGTATTTTATTGTGTTGTAAGCCGCCCCGAGGTTTCGGCAAGGGGCGGCATAGAAATGTTATAATAATAATAATAATAATAATAATAATAATAATAATAATAATAATAATAACCACTGAGCTTGTTTTGTCCTCACTGAGCTTTTTGCCCCCATCAAGAAAGCTTTTTTGGTACTTCCGCAAACTGGGTTCCCTCCAACCCAGTTGATATGCCGCCTCTTGCGCATGGATAGTTTTATAGAAGATTCACTGCTCACATTCAAACTTCAGCAATGGAGGAAGTGATGGCAATACAAATTTTGCCATGAAACAGAAGAGTGAAACTGCTCAGGTGCCTGAAGAAAATATTCATTTTGCTCCATGTTCTTCTTCTTCAGAATCCTTCTTCAGTTGTACTGAAAGAAGAATCCTCCCACTAGCTGTTCTGTGTAGAAATGATTGAAATGTTTTGTGCAGACACTGGAGAACTTTCTCTTCTGTTCTGTGACACGCAAGTGCCCTCCTTTTTTGTTATTTCTCTATTTAGATTTCATTTAGAAAAGGAACTGACAGAAATGCAAAGGAAAGGTAAGAAACACCAAGGACTGTCCACTTCTTTCTCATTCTTTCTCAACATGAATTATCATTCACTCCAGCACATAACACTGAAGAACCTGACATGCCTCACAGCTAAGTAGGTTAATAGCATTCATGTGCTATGTGCTCCTATTCCAGTATGTGATGTATGCGCTTCGCACATGAGCGTACAATCAGTTCTATCAGTACCACTAATTGCTCTGATGTTTCCTAGCTACTCATTATCCAATCCATACTGTGTAATAACGACACCTTGTGCAAGTGCTAATGGTTAGATGGCTAAGGAGAAGTGCATGTTCAACATCTACTGTTTCTTCAGGTGATTCACACAGGAGGCCAGGGACAAGTCCACATGTTCTGCAACCCACCAGATGGAACGTACCGCATCAGCCAAGTGTGGTGGCCTGCCAGAATGTAGAAGATTCTCCTAGCTTTGCAGCTTAGTGAAGAATATTTTTCTCTTTTCCTGATTATAATAACAAGGGACAGACAAGGTTAGAAAAAATATAAAATGTTTATCAAGAAGGTCAAATTTCAAGAAAGGACTTCAGCAACGAGATGGAGGAGGAGGAAGAGGAGAAGGAAGGAGAAGGAGAAGGAGAGGGGAAGGGGAAGGGGAAGGGGAAGGGGAAGGGGAAGGAGAAGGAGAAGGAGAAGGAGAAGGAGAAGGAGAAGGAGAGGTAGCAGCGGCTGCTGGTACTATGATCTGCCCAACACTGGGACAGATGGCCTCAGAAGGTCACGGAATCATTGAGTTGGGTCATTTAAACCATCAAGTCTAACCCCCTGTTCCTTAATGCAGATTAAATTTTCACTTAGTTAAACCATCTGAAGTGATGTTTCATTCCATCATCTGACTGATGCATCCATTGGGAGGTTTTTCCTGACATTCAACTGAAATCTGCCTTCCTGTATCTTTAGCCCATGATTTTGCATCTTGGGTGATGGAGAAAAGGTTGTGCTCCTATCCTGTGTGAATCTCTCCATGCCCCGGTACTCAAAAACTAGTCTCTTATCTCCCTTCTGTTTTCTCTTCTCAAAACTAAATGCCTCTGATCATCTTCGCTGCTTTTCCCTGAATTCTTTCCAAAATATCTTAACTGTTCTTAAACAGTCATATTCAGAACTGAAAAATGGTGTCCAGTATTTGGGTTGAGGGACTGCAGGTGGCGCAGTGGTTTAAACTGCTGTGCTGTTGGGCTGGTTGATCGAAAAGTTGTCGGTTTGAATCTACACAACGGGGTGAGTTTCCGTTGCTCTGTCCCAGCTCCTGCTAACCTTGCAGTTCGAAAGCATGCAAATGCAAGTAGATAAGAAGGTACCACTTCGGTGGGCAGGTAACAGCATTCCGTGCACCTCGGTGTTTAGTCATGCCAGCCACACGACCACGGAGACTGTCTGCAGACAAACGCTGGCTCCCTCGGCTAGGAAATGGAGATGAGCACCGCCCCTGAGAGTCAGGCATGACTGGACTTCACGTCAAGGGGAAACCTTTACCTTTACCTTTTATTTGAGTTGAGCTGGTAGAATCTTCTGCTTTAGCGATTGCCTAAACAGCGGTGGGATGATCAGCTCTGAAAATAACACCTAGAGAGTGTCCCCTGTCTGGATTCATTCAGATTCTGCTCTACTGTTGATCCACAAGAACTGGGATGACTAATTCCCTTGTCACTGGTAACTTATCACTTTGCACAGGGTATTACAAATTGGTTTAGGCAAGAACCCAGCATGGTTCCAGCGATGCCGATGTGGAGAGAGTGTTCCTTTATTCATGATTCATCCAGGCTCCACCATCCGGTGTCACTCGGTGTTCCCACAATGTCCTTTGATCTTTTAAAAGGCAACATGCCTTATCAGCTACATCACTGAGCTGCTGTGAGTGCCAATCAGGTGTATCTTGATCCACTCAACCATCATGTGTCAGGAAGCAGATGCTAAGAGACATGGTCCTTCTGGGCCCATGGTTTTTGATTGACCCACAATTCCAAAGGTTCTGTATCATCTACAGGAACAGGACTCTTTGAAATCATATATAAAGGGCCTCTCTGGCCTGGACTCTTCATTCACTTGCCTTCTTTCCTCGGCTGTCTTCTCTACTCAGTAAGGTAAGACTCCGCAAACCTTCATTTCATGGTGACAGGATCTTCTCTCTTGCTACTCTTCGACTTCTGGGACATTAACTACCAGTCGGGTGGTACATGAACCATCTTGGTGGGCAAAAATACACCCCTTTAGAAATGCTTATTTTCCAGTTGAGAAAATTTGCACAATGAAAAATTAAAATGCTCATTTTTTTTCTGTTAGCTGGGAAAGGAGGGGAAGATACTCTCATGCAATTGAGCTGAAATGAGCTTCAAGGAAAGATCTGGTGATTGCAAAGGACTTGTGTTTGACACATCCACCTGGACCTGTCCTTGAGCTCCCTGATGCAAGATGGCTGAGATAGCTTCCATGGGGCCATGCTTGGGGTAGAGGACGTTTCAGGCCATTAGGGGCTTTGGGGGCCATGAATTGGAAGGGCAGGTGATGGATGCCATGCCAGGATACAGTTGATGTTTTATGATGGAACCTGAGATGCCCAGAGAAGTTAGCTCAAAGCTGGTAGTCCTTCCACAGGCTGAGATCATCACTTGGGACCAGGCCACTAAACTGTGGACAAGCGACTGCAATATAAGAGAATATTTATGGATAGTCCAACTTCTGTGGGAAGTGTTAGTCAGCTTCTGCCTGGCAATAAATGAGCTCCAGTGAGGAACAGTAGCCCGTTGGGACAGATGGCTTAAGGATAACAGGCTTAAAATCATGGGGGGGGGGGGGGNNNNGTTGTTAAGTGAGAAAGGGAAGGTTACAGAGCAGGAGAAGGGAGGGCTGGAGAAGAATGCCAGGCCAGTCCATTGTGCTATGCTATTTCAACAGATGTGCAAGCATCACATTTCATTGACTTCAGCTTGACAGACAATATTACATAGATAGCATTTGCATTATTTTATTTATTTTGTGGAGAAGAGAAAAATGATGCAAGCTAGTTCTTTGTCTGACAGATGGATATCTATCACTAGTACCACTCAACTACACTTCCTATGTACTGCAAAATTATAAATATTTTGTAGAAATGTTTAGCAGAATTCATCAAGATTGGGGAAAATACTGGAGTAGCTAATAATTCATGTGTCTCTTTTTCTTTTTCTTTCTCTTTCTCTTTCTCTCTTTGTTGAGCAAATGTCTAAAAGCCATTCTACTTTTTGTCTGTTTAAAATGGATTGCTGAAATCAATCTCACTTTTACACCTGCATTGGCAAATTTCAAGTCAGGGATATTTGGATGGTGACAACTGGTGGCTTTGGTGTGTAAAGGAAGAGGCAGTCGCTATTTCTGAGCACACGTCTTTGCCTCTTTCAGGTCCATCAGAGATGTCAGAAGAAAGAATCTATTCTTCTGGAAGAGAGCCCTACTTCAATTTGAACTCAACATGGTACGACCCCGCAGGATCCTGGCTGGACAATCGCCGTAAACCATTCCACTATGTCGAGAACACTTCCTGTGTGACTCGTTGCAACGCTCGATGTGACATACCTAGAAGAGGAGGCCATAATTACCGGTGCTATTGCTACCGCCACTCAACCTGTAGCCCAGGGGGGAACCCGAGATCCACGTGCTGTGTCCACAACCCCTCAGGAGGACCCCGAGACTACTGGGGGCGCCCAATTGGAGATTCATGTGATGGACGTACAGGTGGACACTATACTCACGAAGAGTCATTCCATAGTTCATGCTGTGGATCTTCAGGAGGAAGCGGCACTGGTGGAGGAGGAGGAGCATGTGCTCAGCCTTCTGGTGGGTCAGCTGGATGTGGAGGTGGAAGAGGGGTGTGTGCTGAGCCCGGGTGCCATACTGGAGCTAGAGGAGGAGTGTGTGCTGAGCC
>NW_025335402.1:16520-24880 GCF_004798865.1 Varanus komodoensis | reverse complement strand
AAAAAAAGCGCTGGTTCTAAGTATATTTGTCTTATTTGTTATGAATCTGTATTTCATTGTTAAGTGGGATGTGATATAAAATAGGATGGATGGATGGATGGATAGATAGATGCAGAGGGAGGGAGCAGCAATTAATTTCTAGCAAGGTGTGGCCAGTTCTCCATAAAGGTCAATTTGTTCTTGCTCTGGACTCTAATTCTATATTAAAAGATTTTAAATATAAGGTATCTCCCCTTTCTCAACAATAGATATATTTTCTTCTCCCACAGCTAGGCCAAGAGTGACACTGTGTGCACCCATAAATCAAAATCTGTGTCTCCCTCCCTGCCTGTTGGGAACCATCCTGTTTATCATCACATCCATCCATCACCATCCCAGTCAAGGGCATAATTATCTCTCTCTTCACTTAGATTCCTTCTGAAGAGACTCTGCCGCTTTCTTTTCTAACCAAGGGAATCCATTAGCATTCCACACTGCAAGAATAGGTCCACACTTCTCAGCCAGTTCTCTATCCCAGCATGGTGGAGAAATGGAAGGATCTGCCTGGGTGGGTCCACAGGCTTGAGCCCACAAGCGGCCCTGCACTGCTTCCATGGCACAAGGATCTTTGCCCAAACATACTAGGTCACGTGGTTACCCAGGCAAGCTGGTTTCTGCCTTCCCCACCTTTGCCCTCCCAGGCTGCCGTGCTTCTTGGCAGCCCCTGGGAGCAAAATGGCTGTCCTTTCCTAAGGACCCCAGCAGCCTCTTCCTGATTGGCCCTGCGATGGATTGCCCCCTTCCCCTTCCTAAGCATACTTGCAACACTTCCTACCACCTCCAGCCCCCGCCGAGATTTCTATTAGAAGAGAACAAACTGTTTTGCCACAACTTCCCCTTTCTCCCTCTGTGTATTTTTTGGCTGTCTTCCTGTTCCCAAAAGCGAACAGAGAGATGGACACGTCACTCAGCCCAGGAGAAAAAAGTGAGCAATGATGCCCTGGCTGAAAAATTCACACTGACATCTAGAAACCCAACAACAGACCACGGATTCTCTCTGTGACTTCAGCAAGCTAATCATTCCATGCAGGAACTCTGGAGGCGGGTCTAGATGACACAACGGATGCACAGTGGCCCAATTTCACCATGGCTTCTCACATCGTGGAAACGCCTTTGCATGTCTGCCTCCAAGCCACATGCAGAGGCCCCACATTAAGATAATTTTTAAAACTGATTATCTCTTTAAATTATGTGTTGCATGTGCTTTTGTTTACTATATGTCCATATCACCCAATAGCCAGAACTGTCTGGGTGAGCTTGCACCCAAGTGGCGTGATCCAATGCAGCTGTCCAGAAGCCCTTGAGCTCCTCTTGGGAATCCTAAGGAGGGTCAAGGAGCTTTGAAGCAAAGCTCACCTGCAGGCCCACCAAAACTCCAGGAAAGCCATCACCACCTGAGTACTTCCCATGCAGTGCGAGATGAGGAACCCCCAGAATGCTGTGCAGGCTAACCAACCCCTTTCCTCTCCCCCTTACCTCCTGTACCTCCTCTCCATCCACCAATGGTCATCTTCAGTTTTGCTCTTCTGACCTAGGAGCCACTGCCATGCTGGCTGCAAGGATGGTGGAAGGACACCCTGGGTTTGAAGTCTTCACTCACGGCTCAGAGTGAATTTCCAGAGCCGGGACTCCAAATTCTCCAAATTCTCTGGATTCTGTCAAGCAGGTTTAGCACTGTGCCCCTTAAACAAGATGACACAATCATACAAGACAGTATAATTTCTAAGTGGGTTTCAGCTCAGAGGCTGAGGGTAATGATGATTCACTGCCTTGAACGCCATTTTTGATCACACAAACAAAATTTCGGCCCTTGAAGATGGAAGTTCCTAGAGCCATTGAACGATCTTTGAGATGAATTTATGTATTATTTATTTATTACATACATTTATACCCCATCCTATCACTTTAAGCACTCAGGACAGCTTACAAGATATAAAATACAATAAATATAAAACTATATTTATATAAAACCCTAAAGAAAATGTGACTGTGAAAAAGGGGGGAAAATAAAATCCTAAAATGTCTAAAAACATTAATTGTTAAAATAACAAACAAGGTCTTTACCTGGCGCCAGAAAGAATATAACGTCGGCACCAGGCGGACCTCTCTAGGGAGCGGATTCCATAGTCTGGGCGCCACTGCAGAGAAGGCCCTCCTCCGGGTAGGCACCCTCCATACTTCCTTCAGAGAGGGTTCCTGGAGCAAGGACTCCCCACCAATCTTAAGGGGCATGAGGGCTTATAGGGGAGGAGATATTCCTTCAAGTAGTCCAGACCTAAGCTGTTTAAATGGCTTCTTCCAAGTTTAAACATGGGCTCATCGGTTTTATGTTTGTTTTATTTTGTTTGAATGAGGCAAGAACTGTTTCATAATGGCAAGGTGAGCATGTGAGCCCATGCACAGGCGCATTCCAATCTGCATGTGCCTACAGATGGTGCACGTCAGCAGTTCCGTGTGGTATTTACCAAGATCAGATCGCTGAATTGGCCTCTCTAGCAAACATGCAGCTTTTGACTCGGATTCTTTTCTTGATCCAAACTAGAATCGCTAGGCCAACTAGGAAGTGAGTCTCACATCTCAAGAGTTGGCAGAAGATCCAGGAGTGGGCGGGCAAAAGGAAGTCACTCAGCACACATGTAATTTACGACTTCTGGAATCCTCTGCATTGGAGGCCTCCGGATGAGGTGGCTTGTAGTGACTTGATCTTGAGTGAGTCATTCAGACCCATTTGCTGTATAAAAATCCAGCCCTTGAAGAAGATGGAGGTTCCTAGAACCATTGAACGATCTTTGAGATAAATGGCTACTTCCAAGTGCTGGGAAGAGAAACCCCTGGAATCGTCTTAAGCTGGTGGTCTTACGTTGTTGGAGGACAGGCTTGGGCATGCTGTGACCCCCCCCNCCCCCCCCTTTCCCTTTTACAGGGAAATCTTAGGTGTCCCCAGGCCAAGTTCAACATGTCACCCCCCTACACTGCACTTTGGCACCTCACTGTTCTTCCGCTGTTGGCTGATCGGTGTGGCCTTCTGTGGAACTCCCAGGCTTGGGTTCAACGACCTTGGATCAGCATGCTCCCCAGAAGCTGCCAATTTGAGATAGAGTGCCCCCAAATAAGGAGGTTCTGTCCTAACAACTATGGAATTCAATAGAAGAAAACCTTCCTTGAACAATTTATTTTGTTTAGGATTTGTGGTGTGCTCTAATCCATCCAGGGACGACAGTGATGGATGGCCTATAAATTTCCTAAATACATAAACAAGCCAAGTGCCCATGTTATCACTACCTGCATTTTCAGTCCCTTCTTGGAGGCATGTCTATGGCAATTATTTATTATTTATTTGGAATTTTTGTATGCCGTCCCATTTGCATAAGCCTCAGGATAGCTTCCAACATAATAAATAAACACTCATATAAATAGATACACATAAAATCCGGATTCACCCTGGCTATAATTTTTTTTAAACCAATAAATAATATTAACAATTCTTAAAATGTTTAAATAAAATAAAATTATCATGTAGACCGCCTGCAGTTCAAAGCTGCACCCCTGCCCCACTATGCATAGACAATACTGAGCAGACTGGATACTTCCCATTATTCATGACAAGGCGGCAGGAATGGAGCCAGCCCATTTTTCAAGCCCACATCTTCCTTCTCATAAGCCTCCCACACAGTCGTTTGTTCCTCCACCCTGGTGCCTCACCTCATACTTGCTGTTGGGTCAATGCTTACATGCTTAATCTCTCTGTTCATCATCTCCTGTTTGTCAGCATGGGATGTTTATTCACGAGATCCAGCCAGCCTCTGAGAACAGCTGGTTGTATCCTGCATCCATGGAGGAGAAAGAAACATGGAAGAGATCACCCAGCTACTTCTGGACTTCGGGCAAACAAACACATGGTGTGCAAATTCTACATTCCACAAAAAAACTTGCACCCCACATGGAGTTGTGTGAACTCTGGCAAAGCTTAGCTGATGGAGGCTCAGCTGATTTTAGTAGCAGGAGCTTCTGAAGAGTCTAACTGGTGCTTTCCTAATGATCTTGATTCATAGATATGATGGGGTACCCAAGAACGGTCAATATTACCTAGTTTTCAAACTACTGTTGACCTTTTGGGCACTCTGTAGAAGCCACAGATGCGATTTATCATGCTGCTTCCGATTTAAGTACCCATAGAAGTCCCTGAAAGTGGGAAAGGATGGTCTCCAGAACTTGCAAAGTGGTCCACCCCTGCCTTAGACCTTTAGGCCCAGTGGGAGAAGCCCAGTGGGAGAAGAAAAAGTTGGTGACACTCAGCTGGTTAATGCGATGAAACCATGCAATGCAATGAGCTTCAGTCTTCTGCAGATTACACCCAAACATCATTTGGTTATTTATTTTAGCCTGGAAACGTATTTGAATATTCATCTTGGGAAGACGTTCTTCACACTGAGGACTATACCATAAAATTCAGAGATGTCTGAACACCAAAGGATAGCTGAGTTCTAATCCATGTTTTACCCGGGAAGTGTAGATTATGCTTTTCAAATGCAATTTTCCTCCTACAAATTTCATGGCAACTTGGGAAGTGTATGGATTTCAACCAGAGATTGCATGGAATCTGTGTGGCACATCAGGAGCAAGGTGATTTATGGGAAGCTTGGCAAATGCTAAAGTTCGGAGATCTTTAAGGCAACAAATCCAATTACGATGACAGGACAGAGGTCTGTTCCACCCACGAGCAGAAAGACGAGACAGGAAGATCTGAGACCACTTGGAACAAATCCCCTTGTTCTCCTGAACTCTGCTCATCAGTTTCAGAGTCAGGAGCTGCGGGGGGGGGGGTGACTTATTCAGGCAGTTCAGAGCTGGAATCAGAGGAAGCTGCTCTTTCAGATGCCTCCCCATCAGTCTGCGGGGAGGCTATTCTCTCAGAGGCTAAGGGGTCAGGCTGTGGAGTGGTTCCTTGCTCAGCAGTCTCAGAGCCAGGCTGTAGAGGGGCCATCTGGGCACTGGGCCTCAAATATAAGTTCCCTTGTTCCAATGCCCGACTCTCACTGTTAGCTCCTGCCTCTTCCTCACGAGTAGATGTCTCTGTCGAGCCATCAGGCATGACACTCCCTGAAATCAGGCATGAGATGACGTTTACCCACTTCCACCTGCTATGCTTGTTTACCCCTGATATAAGTGATGTAAAAAACATGGGCACACGAAACAATCTCATGACGAACACCACGCATGGGTGCTAGCAGGTCACTGTTTCTTGGTCGATCCTATGACATGTGCTCAGCAATTAAATCCATGACATTGGAACAGCTTGCACAAGACCGGATAGAGATGCATTGATCGTTTGGCAATACTGTGGCAATAGAATGAGTCGAAAGAGAGGTTACAAAGCTCAGGCTAATTAAAGATGGGATTTATATGTAATGCAATGCAAAAATATACAAATAGGCATTGCTGAATCATGACTCCTTCTCCAGGAAGAGTGGTCATGGGTGAACATAAAAGGTCTCCCAGATGAAAGCCTCATCTCACAATCGCTTATCCTCCACAGTGCTTCTTGGAGAAGGTAAGGGTTTCCTTTGCTTTCCTTCCATGTCATCTTGGTTTGCTTCTTTCTCCTTCTCCAACTAAAACCGCGTGGAACAACTTGGCATCTTCCAACTGTTTTGGACTACTGAACATTGGCCTTTCTGACTGGGGCTCTCTGCTGTAAAAATTTGTGTAAAATTCCATGTTTTTTTTTAAATAGTTTGCAAGTCTGTAAAGCTCATGTGACTTGGGAATAGGTGCTGCAGAATCCATGAGTTGGGGTCATGGAAATATGGAACTCATTTGGATCCATTTCAGATTTCTTAGACATCCTTAGGTATACCTCAGCTTCCTTTCTTCCTGAGCCAACACGCTCACAGCACCATTTTGCTTCTCTGCTCTTATCCATACAGTCATTTCTTCTTTTCTTTGTGGAAGCTCAGTTACCATTTTCTCCCCATAGTTCCCTTGGGACATATAAGGGGAGGGAGGGAATTGAACCTTCCAGAGGAGAGCACTGTCAACACAGCAGAACACGCAGCAGAGAGAAAAGATAAGGTGAGCGCCTTCTGGAAGCCCCCTTTTCTCCTACACTTTTCAGGTGTGAGTTGAGACTCCTCAGAGAACATTTGTGCCAGCTAAGAGTGGGCCTCTTGGTCCAAAACGGGAATCATGCAAGAATTCTCTCCTTCAGCATCCATTACCTGCTATGCTCCTGGTGCTGCCTTTGCGCCCACAGGGACCTATTTGCCAGATTTGGGTACAATCCCAGAATCATCTGAATTTGAGGATGGGAACTTTTTCCCCCTGTGATGACTAAAGCCAGCCTTCCCCAATCTGGTACCCTCCAGATGTTTTGACCAACTACTCCCAAATCCCCTGATTATTGCCTGAGGCTAAAGGATTTTGGAGTCCAAGACATCTCTAGTTCCTCAAGTTCAGGAACAGTCGGGTGGCTGAGATTTTTCTGCGCAACTTGGAGGCAGTCGATGTTTTTATCTTCAGAAACTTCTCACCGATCATATTCTGAATGTGAAATGCATGACTGCAAGAGGGACACTGTTTAGACTTTGGCAAATGTGAGACCAGATGGCAGGGTTCTCAGTGTCTAGGCTTTTAGGTGCCTCTTTCCAAGTCACCTAGGATGCAACACAGAGGCCCCTGGAAGGGTGTCTTAGGGCCCCAGGGCAAATGAGATCTTCCTTTTCATTCATGGAGGAGACAGTCCACCCCCATAATCCTCCCCGCAGCAGATACAGAAACTTCCACTCACATTTTTGAAAGTCAAATTAGGAAAATTTACTTGGGGCTCCCTGGCTCCCATGAATTTGTATAGCCTGTAATTCAATGGTTTTTATGACTGCTACTTGTCCCAGGGTTGATCTCTGACACTGTGGAATATCCACTTAGACAACTGAGGCTGGAGGATGTATGAGAAATTTATTTCAGTCCATTGATGACCAGCAATTTAAGCAGCATTCACTTTCAGGACTGAACATAGATTTGAGTACAACCCGCAGTTGAAGTCCTTACATTTCCAAGCTTGGAAATATAATGCATGGATTCCCCAGCAAGGTGTTTAGCAGCTTGTATACATTTGAAAAATGTGCATGATGAAATGCATACTTTTGCAAAAACATTTACTATTGAGAAAAGTATGCAAATGCATTTCAATCAATGGAAGGAGAACATGTGCATTTCAAAGATGTGCATCACTGCAGCTTATATTTAGAATCTGCACAAATAATGGACATGCATTTTCATGGAAAGGAAAAATAAAACTTAATTGCAACCCGGTACAGTCTTGAGTCACAAGGAGCTTTGAGATGGGATTTGGAGCATGTGCTGACTGTTAAGTGCTGCTGATTCACACATCCCTCCTTGGGACTTGGAAGATGAAGAATCAGATCCCTAGCCAGCAGTAAAACTGGGTAGATTCTGGAAAGGTTCTCCTTCGCTCTCTCGCACTCTCACTCTCGCTCTGCTTCTCTCCCCACACCTCCCTCACACAGTTCTTTCAAGAACACACTTAGAGAACTTTGTGTAAGCCAACGAGCCATGCCTCAAATTGAGGAGCTGGTAGAGTCCCACAACAAAGTGAGCTCCATGACTTTCTTTCTTCCCTCCAGATTTGCTCTGCTGGTCGAGAAGGATGTGTTCCCGTCAGGACAAGGACCAATGCTACAAGCAGGAGGAAGAGGAACGTTCCTGCTGTCTCAGCAGGCTCCGTTCGGGTAGCGAGAACAGAAGATCCTGCTGTCTTGGACGGCGAAATAGCGGAGGCTGCCACAGCAGTTCTAGGTCTTCTTGTGGGAAGCCACAAGAGCAGCAGGAGCAACAGCAGCAACAGGTCTTCCAAGTGCCCACACAGAAGCTCAAGTAACAACAGGGAGAAGGTGCAAAGGAGCCACATGGATGCTGGAGACAAGAAATTCTGCTTCACCATGTTGGCCCTACAGCTGCAAAACCGACCACCGGAAATGGCCAACCTGTCTTGTTTTGGAGGCCATGTGCCTGTGAGAGTGTAATATCGAATAGTTCCCACTTCGGCCACAGTTCCTCTGCATTTTCATGCAGAAATGAATCATATTTAATAGTATTACTATATTATTATTGTTACTGTGAGCATTGATATCAATAAAAAGTCAGCACCTGAATTAAACATCTCCATTGTTAAAACTATATTTCCAATGAAATTATCCTAGTTGCCATGGCTGTCCTTTCAAGCTTAGGTGGATGGCCACTATCAGTACAGCTTAGTGGCTATCAGTCATGATGACTACGTAGTCCTTTCAGGATTACTGAGG
>NW_025335402.1:6923-16420 GCF_004798865.1 Varanus komodoensis | reverse complement strand
TAGGAGAGTAAGTACTCGGAGGAGGGCTTTCTCTGCGGTGGCGCCCAACCTATGGAACTCACTCCCCAAAGAGGTCCGCCTGGCACCGTCGTTACTGGTTTTTCGGCGC
The DNA here is from genome assembly GCF_004798865.1 of Varanus komodoensis. NCBI lineage: Eukaryota > Metazoa > Chordata > Lepidosauria > Squamata > Varanidae > Varanus > Varanus komodoensis. The sequence goes on along the minus strand of NW_025335402.1, from coordinate 16,311 downwards.
CAGGTAAAGACCTTTTTATTTAAACATCATTTTAACTGTTAAAATATATGAACTGGCCAGGGCAACTTCTTCTTCCTTCTCTTTTCCCCTCCTATATTATTTATTTACTTATTTTATACTGGTAATTTTAATTTTATATTATGATGTTTGTGACTCAATGTATTTTTTGGTATTTTTGTATCTTCTGGTAATTTATTATGCTCTATTGTATCTCAATGTATTTTATTGTGTTGTAAGCCGCCCCGACGCTTCGGCAAGGGGCGGCATAGAAGTGTAATAATAATAATAATAATAATAATAATAATAATAATAATAATAATAATCTGGGTTGAAGACCTTACACCTCTTCTGAAATCTCTGACGATTACTAATTTGGATGGCTGTTTCATGCATAACTTTAATCTTTCTTGGTGTTTTCAGGTAGGGATGCCAAGCACATAACCTGCAACCTTCTGCAGGCCCATCCACTGTTCTGTCATCATAGATTCTTCCACTCCCTTCCACCCTGCCTGCTTTAGTGGAAGTAGTTCGTTGCTTCCATGATTAATTATGAACGTAAACAGGCCCTACAGGAAATTAATCAAGGTTTGCAAGAGCAAGTGAAGCAAGCAGGTCCTCACCCAGGAGAAACCAGCTCACAGGCATCTGCTGTGCTTCTCCTAAACGCCTTCCTCAAAGCCAAGGTGAAATTTGCTGGGGGAAGGAGGCAGAACCAATCCTGCTCTTGAAAGTAGTCCAGTGCCAAATTTGCACACAAATATCAAACAGGGAGAGTATTTGGTTCAGTCTTGGGTGTTGGCTCCTGCAAGATCCAAGGAACTGCAGTGTTGTCTGTCCATTTCCATTTTTTTCCATTCAGTTCATCCTCAACTGTTAGAATTTCAGGATTAAATCCAGTTGCCCCATGTTGTTCTAAAACATAAATAAAAACCACAAGCATTTAAATGTATGTTGCTTGGTCTACATATTTTGGGGAAGCAGTGTTCTGATTATAAAGCCATTTTGTTGGCTATTTATTTATCATTCTTTGCACATCTTCAATTCTGTACATGTAATTTATTAAACTTTATTATTTATTAAAACATTTTTATGCCACCCCTTTTGCCAAAGCCTTGGGGCGGCTTACAACATTAAGTTAAAATACAAACATTAAGTTATAACATTAAATTAAAATGTTTGTAAAATGCAAACATTTAGTTAAAATACAAAAAATAACAATATAAAATAAGTCGTCCTGGCCAAATAATTGGAAAACTCTGCTCCAAAATTCAGAGAAGTGTGCATTTCACTGGAGAACTGAGTTTTGATTTGAATGGCAGTTCAAGGTGTGAATTGAATGAATTTCTCCCCTACTCCCCAATTACCAAGAAGCCGGTATTATCTCCCCCCACATTCCTGGATCTGAAAGGTGAAAGCCCAGCTCATAACTATTTCTGTGGCTGGCCACAAGGCCATAAGAACACTGCTGAATAGAGAGGCATGAGAATTTGGTATTAGCTCATAAAATATGTGCTCTTGCCCTTTGCACATGATTGCAAGCCCGGATCAGGCAAAAAAAAAATGATTGTAAATTGCCAGACATGTGCTCACATTTCTTGGCACAACTTTCCGGTGCTGATTTTATGTAATTTTCTTTTTGTTCCAAAGTAAGATGGCCTACAATAATTCCACTTTCTATTATGATTTTAATGCTAGCTATTGCTTACCAAAGCGCCATTGGCTTTCCACCTTAGAAAGGACATCAACACCACCCGGTGGATAGACAGAGAAATCCTTTTGGTCTCCCCTGGATCAGAATACGCATCCCTTTCGCCTGGCTCCTTTTTCAACAGTGGCTTCCAGGAAGGCCCCCAACCAAGATCTTTAGGTAACAGTCAACACCCAGTTTGTTCTCATCACATAAGGTTCAAAGTCAGGTTGTCCTGGCCCATGGATCCTCCATTCCCACACTCTAGTATCTTCCAGTAAGGCCAGCTCCCCCTGCTGTCAAGTAAGACCATTGAACTTGATGGTAGCTAGATTTTTCCTTCATTCCTATGACTCTTTCTGAGACAGCTGTTTCTAAATCCCTTGAGAATTTGTATATACCCCTCTACCCACTCTTGAATGCATGACCCTGCTAATTGTGCTTTTACCCATGTTAGAACAGAAAACTATGTAAGTTGTCCTGAGCACTTGTCAGAAGGATGGGATATAAATGTTTGTAACAATAACAACAAGGTTTTCTCTGCTTTTTTCAACTCTGTCTGAGGAATACACTCTATGGATTATTCGGGGGTGCATCCTAGGGCAAGGACTATACCGATTTCTGACAACAAATTCAGCGGCTTGTTTCTTGGCTCCGGGTGTATGAATTGGGTAAACCGTTAAGAGAGATTTAAATAAATAAAGCTGCACTGGACTTAATTGTAGCCATCCAGATGTTGGTGGAATGCAACTCCCATGAGCCTGAGCCAATATGACCATTGGTGAGAGATGATCGGAGTTGTGATCCCTCAGCATTTGAGGAATGCATATTGCCAATTCCTATCTCAGAGGATCAATAAGAAACACCAAAGTCTTTTATGATACAGATCAAAAAAAGCACTGCAGAAATTAGACAGAGCAGCAGCCTGAATACACATTAAAGCAACTCCATGTTCCTGCTCTCACCATTGTTTGAGGGAATTAATGGTTCGAATAGCTTGCCAGATAATGAAACATAGCTTTGGGGAAGGTATCTGGGTTTTACCAATCAGATGCAGATAGTACGGATGAGTGAGAAGTTCATAACCTCTTTACAAACCATGAAAACTTGTCCTCTTCAAAACCTCAAAGAGGAATGCAATCTTTTGGAAACATTCTTCATTTCCCACATTTTATGTTCAGGTCAGAGACGCAACCTTGCACATGTGGACACTTCCAAATATAGATATTTGCACACATTCACCCATGTGAAAACCCACCCTCAAAAACTCAATGCTGTCATGGTTTGTCATAGTGGAGCAGCGCATATTTTCCACCATGAGAAAGACACATAGTAAAACATTTGCTGCCTTTTAATTGGGAGAAAAGACACTTGAAAATGCACATTTGGCCAATCCACTTTTAAAATACACTTATAGGCAGAATCAAGAGGGAGGCAAACCAACCTTTAGAAACAAATCATGAGGACTCCCACAAGCATCACAGGTCACTATTCTCTACCAGACAAATTGTGCAATAAAGTCAAAGAGTGAAAACATTTAGTCATATATCTCTTGGAGCAAAAAGGAACAACTTCAAATAAATAGAATGGGACACTGAATGAACCTAATTGCAGCAGTCAGAAAGAATTTGTAAGGTGAAACTCTCAGATGAATTTATCAGATGGGATGATGCAGATACATGCATGAAGCCCATGAAAAACTGGGTAAAGGAAATGTCCCTATCTATGCTTCTGAGCATGAGAACTGTGCATCTTGATGATGCCACGTGGTTGGGAGACTAAAGCCCTTCTGTGCATGCAGAAAGATGCATTGGGGCCACACCCCTCCCTTGCTCTGGTCAGACTGGATTTGGCCCAACAGTGTTTCAGCAGTACTTTGATAAGCAAACTTATCAGAACTTTCTGAATCTGCTTAATTGCAAATTCATGGAAAGTAAAACTGTACCATCCTTGCCCCCTCTGAGGGTTGAATATTTCTGAGAGACCAACAGAGGCAACCAATCTGGAAGCAGATACATAATGTGGTGATGGCCAACTGCATGTTTTCCATCAAGAGCTTCCAAGATGTGGTTGGATGCTGTGCATACACAGCATCTGATTTCTGTGGAATGAGAGATCATTTTAAGAGAGAAGTTAAAACAAGAGTAAGTTCTTAAGAACACGGCAACATGCAAGAAATCCATGTGAGGTTCTGAGGCAGTGTCAGGGCTCCCTCTTCTGGCCAGAGACTAGAATAGCAGCCCCAGTGCTTGCAGGACTGGGCCCACAGTCAATTGTGGCCACCTGGGCTGTTACGAGCACCACCTGAGAGCCCTGAGAAAAGAGCTATATAAGAACTGACTCTTCCCTCCAGCTGCTTTCTTGAAAATGGAGGACTTTGATGTTATTGGAACTTTCTGTGCCTGTTTTTGGAAACTCTGCCTGTCACTTTGCTTCTGCTTCTGGTTTTCACCTGTTCCACCTTCTGCTCTAATCCCAGGTGCCCACTGCTCTTTGGCTTGTCTCTCTGATTTCTGACTCCTCACTGGCTTTGCCAACTCTTTGCTGTTCAGACTTACCTTGTACTTCTGTTACTGGCCTTGACCTCTGGACTGCTTGACTGCAATTTGGAATAGGACTGCAATTTGGAATAGGAATAGGAAATTAGCAAATTTCCACACATTGGAAATAGAATAACTTACATTTTAAGGGCAAGTGGATTAGACAGATTTGCCTGCCAGTATCCAGGGATTTGAATGCTCAGTTCTCTGAAGCCTGGATTTGACTTCCATGTTTGTGGTTCTAAATTAAGGTTGCTACTTCTTTCCCAGTCCCACATCTTTAAAAGATTTCCAACAGGCCAATACAACGTATCTCTTCCCTATGCGGAGAATTGCTGTATGTATCAAATTAAGCCTATGTAGATGGATGCAAATTTCTCTTCCAATCATTTCTGATAGGAAGTTATCAAAATAGGTGAGTGTCTTCACATTTGGGCTAGAAAAAGATGAAATGTGGTGGAAAATGGAAGCTTCATCCATCCCTAGTTTTATATAGACATAAAAAGCATGAGAATTGTTCAGTTCACCAAAGTCTTTATTGAGAAGGAAAGGAAAGGAGCCAGTACCAGTACAGACAGCAATTAAGGCAAGATGGACCACTGGAAGAACAACTGTTACACATCATTATCAAGTCAGACACTGTAAAACAAAGGCTGGTGTAGATTGAAGCAAAGACATTGCGTTCCATTCCCACCATACCCGCTATCTTTGTGGACCTGGTTTCCCCAAGTCAAGTGCCAATTGTGTCTCATCATTAAGGCCTCACCATAGGGTGGAATACAAGGTGAGCCATGTGGCCAGGAAACAGTAGCTCATGGTATGAAACAAGTAAAGAGAGATGAAGAAGCAAAAGAAACCAAAGTCAAACGGAATAGGGATGGTTACCAGAAGTGTAGAGCCCCCAGAAATCACACGAAGTTCTCAGATGAGTTTCTGGAGTACTCTGTCTTTCTGAAAACTGCATCGATTCACTTTAGAGGCAGGAGGTCACTTCTTTCCTGGATGATCCGACAAGTTTCTTCCACGCTCAGCATGGCCAACAGTGCGTATCACAGCAAATGTCGCCTCTTGGAGGAATCCAGGGCTCACACCAACCACAGTTCCTTGGAGGAATCCAGGGCTCACACCAACCACGGTTCCTTGGAGGAATCCAGGGCTCACACCAACCACGGTTCCTTGGAGGAATCCAGGGCTCACACCAACCACGGTTCCTGTAGCCATAATCACAAGGATCACAGTAGCGGTAAGGATACCAGGGATGGCAGCCGTACGGATAACGGCCAAGGAGCTCATAGATGGAACAATGACTGCTCTCCATTTCACCGGCCATCATCATCTTGGAGCAGAGAAGAGGGTTCTGAAATGAGAAAGTTGATAGCATGTTTATAAAATACAAGAAGTACTAGTTCGTTATGCATTAAATTTATATCCAACTTTTTCTTACACCAAAGTCAAAGCAGCTCACATGATACTCCTGCTTCTGCATTCAATCTTATCCCCAGAAGAACAACCCTGTGAGGTAGGTTGGGTAGAGACCTGTCCTCCCCTGCAGAGGAGGGCAGGACGCACTCCAACAGAGCAAAGCTCAGGGAACAATATGGATGCCAGAAAGCACTTCCTGACAGTCAGGACCTCAAGGGTGTGGAATGGGCTTCCACGGGAGGTGGTTGAGGGTGACCATCGATGAGGGTCTTCAAGGATAGGCTGGACATGCACGTGGTGGGCATGTGGTGAGTGGAGCCAGCTGGAGCCGGGGGTCAGACTAGATGGCCTGGGAGGCCCCTTCTGACTCGCCCTGTTTCTATGTTATGCTGGACTGAAAGTCTGGCTCAGAGTCACCCAGTTGGCTTCATGACCAAGCGGGGATGCAAACCCAGAACCCATGAGTCCCAGAGCCATGCTCTTAACCACTATACCACACTGTCTCTGGTTTACAACAACGGGAGAGCACCCAACCCTTGGTTTGACCTGTTTCAGTCTAATCTGTATGCATGTTTTCAGGAAGTCACAGGTTGGTTATATGGAAGGAAAAGCTCTGAGAAAAGTCATCAGTCTGTCAGAAACTGTTTTTGACATGTCATTCCTCTCGAATTTTGTCCAGGGAGAGATGTCTGACTTCCCTTTAAAATTTACTTCAGAGAAAATATTGCAAACAAACCTGGTTCATCTAAGCAACTGGGATAGAAAAGGGAGAATTTTGGTTACCATAAAACAAATGCATGAAGTGATACTTACCTAGTTCCTTGCAGGAGGTTTTTGGAAGGCCCGATGCGTCTGGAATGGCCCGTTGGTGGACTGCCCTATTTATATTGTTCACTTGCGCATGTGCAATGAGTGATTCTCTCCCAGTTCCAGAATTTTGACATTAATTATTGGACCATTTTTGCCAGACTTGCAATCCCTTAATTGAAGCCCTTAATTATGGTGATCATCCATTTTAGACGGTGTCCTTTCATACAGCATTCTCATCAAATGGAATTGCTAGGAATACCCTGGAGGGCATCCCCAGTTCATTTTCGGAGAAACTGGAGGGAAAATATAATCCTTCGTGTGATGGTGGCCACTTTGTGGGCAAACTCTAGCCACCCCCCAAGTATCTTCTGGAAAGCTGCACCCGGATTTCATGTTCCAACTTTACCCCCACTGTTATTTCTAACAAGTTTATCGCAGCATTTAACTTTTGTATTCTTATTAGCTGTAATTGTGAGTCTTATGATTCAGCATGGCAGAATAGCAAAAGAAAATCCTCCACTTAGAACCATGTTTAGAAGGGACCCATTGAATGGAGGGTCTTATCTTTGGATATTCTTTGAAGAGCCAATGTGGTGTAGTGGTTACAAGCGCAGGACTGGGAATCAGGTGATTCAGGTTCTAGTTCCTGCTCATCCATTGAGTCAAAGGGGTGACCTTGGTCCAATCACAGACTCTCAGTCCAACCTACCTCACAGGGTTGTTGTTGTGACTGGGAGCAGGAGGAGGAGATTAATGAAAGCTGCTTGGGGTTCTTTCATAGAAAAAGGCAGAATATAACTTTAATGAATAATATCAAACTCTCTCGTCCATGTTCAGGTGAGAATTTTCTCTCAGCAACCCCCCAGCAGTATTCCATGCACACGAGTTTCTGTGCAAGTCCAACTTCATAATACGTCTTGGGAGTTCTAATTTAAAAACATGTCATCCACCATAACCTCATGCATCAGCCTATTGCGTATCCACTAACTGTCGGCTATTTTTGTGTGAGCACTAAGGTAATTACAATTTGACTTGGCAAACAAAAGGAATGAAAACACTGCACAAACACTGGTGGACCAAATCCCATCTGACAAGAGCAAGAGAGAGACATGACATCTTCCATCCTATTATCCACAAAGAAAGGTCCCAGTGGACCAAACAAGTAGCTGTGTTAAGATGCTTCCTGAGCCCGCACAGAAGTTAGCAAACAATTCCAAACTTACTACTAAAGTGTTGGACCAGACTCAGTAATACGTTGAGTGCTGCAAATGAGCAATATGGATGTGAATAATCTGAGAGCAAACGATTGGGAGGGGAGTTCAATAGACTTGAAGTCCTTCAAGTTTCCTTGTTGGAAGTAACATCTTCAGAATTGTTGTGATGTGCTGTTAAATTGTCTCCGACTGAAGCTGACGCTATGAAAGAGGGCCCTCCAAAATGTTCTGTTCTTGATGGTTCTGCACAGCCCTTGTAAAATCAGAGCTGTGGCTTCCTTGATCGAAAAGATCCTTCTCGTAGTTGTCTGTCCTGTTTCTGCTTCCAACTTCCCCTAGCATGATGGTCATCTCCAGTGGGTCTTCATTAATTCTGCCCTTCAAAATGTGTACTTTTGTTTAATTCTCTTCTTTGAAACCTGTGGAGGTATGGAGAAAAGAAATCATCTTTTCCTGGGTCAAAAGTGGGTGGGTGTACTTTAGATAAGAAGTGGGCATGGCAGAGGAGCTGAGGGGATGCATAGAAGCACCCAAGTGCTACCTTATTTCATATTCTCCAAAGATGCAATAAATTGCAAACTTCATAGAGCTTCCATAATACATTATAGGCTCACTGTAGTGTTGGAGCACAATGAATGGATGAATGTTGACCAATGAATTGGCTAATGATTAAGTTCCGGAATATCACTTGGTATGACCTGGTCCAAGAAAACCCTGATTCAGGGCCCTCACAAAGGAAATCTATCTCTGTATTATCCAACCTGGTCTGCCCCATAGTTCATTGGGGACCTTCTAATTCGAACAAATTCCTACATGAATGATTATTCCTGCTAATGAATCCTGAAATATGTATTGTGAAGTGCAGAATCTGAAACAGATCCATGCTTCAGTCCTCATATTCCTCCAGGAAGTGGGAATGAGGTGGGCTTCACTCTAAAATATGGACCAATCCACATTCTTTTGAATGTATTTAGTTCTAATAAAACTTTGTTCAAATCAAAGAATGATTTGGTTCAAAACATCTACATGCAGCATGTTGCCACTCTCACCGCCAGGGGGCAGCTCTGCTCCATACAACACTTAAGAGTAGACTTTTAGGAACAGGACTTACGTATCCTAGGAAAAGTAAGCAAACAGAAAACCTAAGACAGCTCATTACTAAGACCTAGAAGAAACGACTGAAGCAACTGGGTGTGTTTAAAGTAGACCCGTTCAATAAATTTAGTTTAGACCTGGTAAATTTAAATCCCATTGTTTTTGATTCGTAATGCAGAATTTCAGGATGGGTTGGCTCAAAGGTCGTTTGTTTGTAATGCTTTTTAAAAATGAGCCTGGACTGGAATTTTATGCATTTTCTGTGCATTGTGAATTGAGCACAATCTTGTGAGCATGCAAAGAAGTGTCCAAACATTTTTGTTTCTAGCCATGCATGGAGACGCATGGATTAGTTCTTGGCTCCCTTGTAGTAAATTGTGATTTTACTTCACCTGGTCTTACACTTGTCGGAAGTAACTTTCTTTAACTAATCGGTAAGGAAGGATGTAGCTGAGTTGAGTTGATGAGTATTATTGTCCAAGGCTGTGCAAAAACAACCAGTCAAGAAAGCGGTACATTCATTCATTCATTCATTCATTCATTCATTCAAGATATTTATATGCCGTCCTGTCACAAAAGCCTCAGGACGGCTTACATAAATGAAATAACATAAAATATAA